>NW_025999991.1:295692-298318 GCF_001458135.2 Marmota marmota marmota | reverse complement strand
GTTTGCTCATATATTTGAAATTACATTTGCTGGGAATAAAAAGGATACAGATCATCTGAGCCATCATCATCAAATTGTTCAAATCATCCTAGATGAAGGCCAAGGATAGAATGGTGACAGACAGAGGCATGCAGAGGTCAAGTGGCTCTGGCATTCAGGTGTTGAGGAGATCACAGTCAATACAAAGATGGCAGGATACACTAGTAGCTTCTGTTGGCTCCTAAATTAGACCTAGGAAATACAATGCTGATTTTGGAAGTCCAAAGCTATGGAGGCAAAGTCTGAAAACCTCTGTGGGGAGGAGAAGACTTGGAGTCCAGCCCAGAGTCTGATTTCATGGATTGCAGAGTCACAGCACTAATTAAATGCCCATCCTTACCAGGTGTCTTATGCTAAGGTAAGGGATGTAACAGGGAAGACTGAAACCTTGATATTGGCTGAGAGGCACTTGATGATGAGAAATTGAACCTCAAATAGAGTCAACTCTCCCTTTCAGACAACATTCTGACTCCCTTTGTCTGCTGGAACAAAAATTTCCTTATTAAAAAAAAATTAAATTCTTAAACCACGGTTACCATAAAGGGATTCTCCCCAGAACCCACTCTGACAAATTGTCATTTTCCTTCAAATATATAAAAGATCCTAGCTATTGTTGATATAAAAGCACAAGGTCTGGCAGAAAATAGCCTGTATTACGGAGGAATTGCTTGGAATTGTCAACTCTCACCAAAGTGAACCTAACCGTGGTAAATGAGGTTGTCCTCTGAAGGTGTCCGAGAAGGCACATGAAACCTAAGACGATTTCTTCCTGGATTCATTGACATCAGTGCACTTACTCAGAGTTCTGGACTGGAAGTATTGGCTTGAGCCCTGGGGAATCACTCCTAGGTTCTGTGAGGAAGCCAATCGCTTGGCCTAATATCCATAAGGATAAAATCAGCACTCTTCTGGCATATTCTAAGTAAGGAGAACACAACATCAGGCTTGGGAACAGGGCATCTATTATGTGCAAATTAAGATGGTTGTAAGCCATAGCCATGAGAGGGCTGGGAGGAAATTCTCTGCACCATAGCAGTAAAATATGTGCTGACGACAGGGCTGCCTGTATCTTTGAAATATTCAGGGGCAGCTCTCTACTGTACGCTAGAAATAAAAGTAGGAAATTGACCATTTAGTATGGTTCTTGATCTGAATGAGAAGAGGACACTAGGAGGTGAAAGCCAAATAATGGCAATTAAAATCAGAGACAAACATGTGTCACAGGGGTAGAGTGACAACAGTTAGCAATAGGGATGACATATCATTCAACAGGCTTTGGTAATAGCCGATTGATGCCAAGGATCTTAAAAATTAAACTCACAAGCTGACTACTAAGGTGTTTGACATATTTAAGGGGGCATTCGTTGTGAGATGTTGAAATGATGTATATGATGATAAGAAAGAAAACATTTAAGGTAATGGAAAAGCCTTCCATGCCCCACCAAAATAGTAAACCCACAGCATTATTACCTACCTCTCTAGGGACACTACAGAGATGAGAAACTTTCTAGAAATAATGTAAACTATAGGGATATTGATTCCTCTAAGAGCCTCACTTCATTGACTGGCACTTGGAATCAAACACATCTTGGAAAATAAAGTAAAATAAAAGCTACAGGTTTTAACAGTATTTCCCAAACTATGTGCTGTAATCATGAGAAGCCAGGCACGGTGGCATATGCCTGTAATCACAGCAGCTTGGGAGGATGAGGCAGGAGGACTATGAGTTCAAAGCCAGCCTCAGCAAAAGCGAGGCGCTAAGCAACTCAGTGAGACCTTGTCTCTAAATAAAATACAGAAAAAAAAAAATCTGGGGATGTGGCTCAGTGGTTGAGTGCCTCTGAGTTCATCAATCCCTGGCACATAAATAAATAAATAAATAAATAAATAAATAAATAAGGACCTTGTTAGAAGGAATTCTCTGATTGAACAGATCTGGGATGAGGGGCTGGATCTTTCATTTGAGGCTTTCCCCTTCTGGGGATGCCAGATATGTCCTCAATTAGATGACCACATGGTGAGACAACAAGAAGGTCAGGCATTCCTTTCCCCGATCCCATCTATTCCAGGACTCCTCTGTGTTGGGTCCTTCACACCGCCAACCCAACCATCATGTGCTCTTCTAATAGCCCTCTCCCACTTGTGCTCACAAATTCTCCCTTGTCTCTTTAAGCCCGTTTCTCTAGGCTCCCTGACATTGCCTCCTCTCTCATGTTTCTTTTAACCCAGGTCCTGTTGCTGAAAATTGTCCCTTTGTCAAACTCATTTAAAATATGTCAATGGAATGTGCATTGTGCTTCTCTCTGGGACCCTTATTGATGTTCAGTAATAGCCCGCTCTGAACATGAAGGCTGCACAACTCCTGAGGTGGCAGCAAGACAAGAAGATGAAAGGAAAGTGTGACTGTCCTTGAATGACCTGCTGAGCCGAGCTGCTATTCTCCCTGGACCCCTTGCTCACAAGACTTTCATAGGAAATAGAAACACATACTCTTCTCTTTGAGGCACTGTATTGTTTGATATATTTGGCAGAAAGCTTAGCTTGTGACCTATTAATTTACCTACTGTGTGCCCAGCACAAAGCTAAG
>NW_025999991.1:275197-293753 GCF_001458135.2 Marmota marmota marmota | reverse complement strand
AGAGATGATACTCATACCTCAATATAGTTCCATAGTGGCTTAATGCATTCAAGAAGCCCTTCATAGACTATCTACAGGGATAAGAAGTGGACTTTATTAGAAAACCTGGATTATGACCCCAACTCTATCACATTCCAAGAACTGTGATGAAGACATGAAAACCCTTCACAATATGATTTCCTTTCCCAACTGGATCATACCTGTTTAATATTTATAACTTTGTGTATAACTGGATCATTTTAAATAAACTTTAACTTAACTCTATTTAATTAGAATTTATATTTTTCTAATATCTTAATTTTAGATATTTAGTTCATCATCAGCCTTTCTTTCTTACATTATTTAAATGTCTCATAAGCCAAGCTTCAACTGGATTTTTCATCTACATTTATACCAATTTTCTCTTAATTTGCAAAAAATGAGTTCTTTTAGTATAATTACACATTTCAAATTTTCTTCCTGAGAATATTTCAATTTCAAATTAATTAATTTTCAGGTAACTTTATAATGTTCATATGTTATGACTTATAATTGAAAATTTAATATTAATACTTGAAATATTTAGCTGATCTTAGGGGTTCTTCTTCTCCCTCCTTCCCTTGACTTCAAGTTCTGTGCATTTGTTTGGGGATTTGTATCTTATAAACAAACTGCAACTAATCTTTCAAAAGTCTATTTTGTTTACTTATTTCTCTTAACTTAGACCATTTATATTTATTGTGTTTATATTTATTAAATTTCACTATGCATATTTTTAAATTTTCTTGTCAATTTAACTTTCATTGTTTTCTCTTTATGTATGTTATTCCCTGTTTTCCCTCTACTGATTTTCTATTTGGAAATTACATGAACTGTTTTTAATCTCCCAATAAGGATTCTTCTAAATGCATTTAATGGGATATAATGCCTGCGTATCAGTCAGCCTCCTGAGCTCTGAATTCTGTTGTTCTCCATTACTTAGGTTGTGCCCTTCTCAGGGCTGCATTAAATAGACACTATCATCATGACTGGTTTGTTGTGAAGATATTTGCTTATCTTAGCTTAAGAGTTTGCATTTAATTTGATTACCAGTGTTTCTTAGAATGTGTTGCTTCTTTGAGAAAAGATCTCTCTTATTGTATTTCATAGTTTTATGGCTCCCTTGGTTGCTACTGAGATTGTGTGGTCATGCATCATCAGGCTATCAGTTATCTAAGGAGAAATAAACAAGCACTCCAAAACTATGTGTCTCAAAAACCACAAAATGGTTTATTAGTTCTTACATTGAAGGGGTTGACTGGATGCTCCTTCTGTTCCACATAGAATCAGTTCTGGTTTCCAATGTGGTTGCTTTAACTACAGGAAACATGAAGATATGGGTGGATGGTTTCATCTACAGGCAATGTGTGTCATGTCCGAGTTCTTCTTTAGGATGTGGAACATCACCACCTCTCTACATAGACTCTCTTGCCACCTGGAACACACCTAGAATCACTTCTTCTTCATTTTATTGATAACAAGACTTAGAGCTAGTTCATAATAAAGGGGAGGAAATGTAACTCCACATATTTTATGACTGGATTGTTTTCACTATCCAAAATCTTCTGTTTCAGATTTTTAAATAATACACAATAAGAATGAAAGATCAGGTTAACACTGTAAAAATAAAAAATAAATGCTATAAATGTGGATCGATTTCCCCTTTGCCATTAAATCACCAATGTAAGAATGTTGTTCCAAGTCATTAGCAAATCAACAGGAAGTCTTCTTAAACTCATTCATTAAAGCCTGAATATCCCTGGTGAGAAGAAATACATTACAGGTTTGGTAACTTATTCATCATGTCATCATTGTGCTCCTTGATATTTGCATTTTCTCAGATATGGCCAGTGATGGCCTTGTCAAGACAGTTATTGTGGCTGAGATGTAGTTCAGTGGTAGAGTATATGTTTAGTATGTTTAAGGCCCTTGGTTCAATCCCTAGGACTATCCTGCTCATACACTCATACAGAAAGAGAGATAATTATTTTTTTTTCTTTAATACAACCTTATTTATTTTACCAATTATACATGTTTGTCACTTTAAAACTCTTTGTTCTTTTCCTTTATGATGTAAAAATTTTAATTGACCAATAGTAATTAATTGTACATTTGGGGAACAGTGGTAACTGAATACATTTATATAATGTGATGATCAAATCAGTGTGATGGGCATGTATATCCCCTCATACATTTTCATTTCTTTGTGTTGGGAACATTCAAAATCCTCTGTGCTGGTTATTTTGAAATATACAACTAGTTGTTGTCAACTATAGCAATGCTACTGAATATTAAAGAACGTTAGAAATTATTTTTCCTACACAAATATTTGTTTTTCTAATACATGGTTATAGGTAATGTCATGTGCTTTGCTTATCATATTGATCACTTTCTTTTTCTACTTCAATTATTACCTTCATATTAGTTTTTCATCCTGTATTTTTTAACTCTGGTAACTGAAGGTTTTTAAAGCCCTAAAAGCTGTTTTGCTGTTTCTATGGATTTTTGTTCTTTATGGTTGGCCTCTCTTTTGTTTTCACTGATTTAAATGTATGTTTGGATTATACCGAAAGGCCAGGGACTTAAATTGGGAACAATTATTCTCTACAAAGGACTAATCTATGCATTTGCATCCTCCTGGGGAGAGAAGAATCTGGAACCACTCTAACCACTTATATGTCAAAGAACTAATCAGACCTTGACTCCTCCTCTTGGCAGTGGACCTTAGATGCAGTATCCACAGCACTGGGCTGATATTGTATGTAGGGGATCTCAAATTTAGTATCAGCCTATAATTATGCCTGCCTTTGTGTGTTTCATTTTGTCAATTTTTTTCCTTTCTTTTGAGATTTCCTTCTCTATCTAAAAGCTAGTAATGTAAGAAAAATACCATCTTTGCAGGGTCTATTTGAATGCAGTTTGTTGTATTGTTAAGTGAAAATTCAGTGTTCTTTCTACTAAAGAGAATTCAAAAGGAGTACCATTTTGCTTGTTTTATGTACTGGTCTATTGAATAAGCATTTGTTGAAAAGAAATAATTATTGTTTAAATCCACTACAACAGATGATTGTGCATATTGAAAAATGATTTCTAACGGAAAGATTGAAGAAAAGTTTATGACTCCAGATTTATGCTGCACAGTTTTCTTTTCCAACATGATTTGTATTAAATTTCCTCCTTTGTGATTCGATTTTTGAGCTTCTGAATCACCCCTGATTTCCTACAATCAGGCTTATGCTCAAGAGGCTTCCATCCATTCATGTGCAGTTTTCTTGTTCCCTTTAGCAGTTGGAAGAATTGTGTGGGTCAATAGGGTTTTTAAAAGTTCTAGATCTTCTATTAAGCAGTTAGTGATTTTCTTTTGCCACAATTTAAGAAGTAAGAAGATTTCACTTTAGACTCTCCTGCTTTTGGGAAGTTTCAGTCTCCCCTTAGGGTTTAAGGAGCCATCTTTTAAACTTCAGAAGTCTTGACTTCAGTGCAAAGATTAAAAGGCTGGTGGCATGTCAGAGCATCTCAAAATAAACAACTTCCTTCCAGCTGTGAAGGCAGTCATGATCCAGAATAAAATGACTGTGGACGGAACAAATACCTTCATGTTTGTTAAAATTTCAGAAATGGATTGGTTACCGACTGTGGTGTATAACATAGCTGCTTTTAAAGGTGAAGCCATATACCCAGGCATTTTTATTTAGTCTTTTAGAAGTATTGTATAATACATACAAAGGCTGTATTCAAAGAGGGCCAACTTTGCCCTATTTTAAAATAAATCTGAAAACTATTCAGTATTTTCCATGTGCATTATTTTCATCCCTAGAATGAATACCCCCCAAAGAATCAAACCAAAACAATAAAGAACAATTGATAGTCTGAGTTGATTCTCTTAGGAGATCAATAAAAAGAGAGCATTTCAGTTCCCCAGGATGCTGCATAGTTTTCTTGTTTGAAACAATATATCTGTTAGACTTAGGGCTATCCCTGAAGGAATTTCAAATTATGATTTTGAGTCTGTTATTTTTCAGACATGATGAAGGGCAATGACATGAGTATCAGGAGACTTAATTATTGGAAGTTTACAAATTACAATAATAGAATATTCATAGTAACTTGGAAAAATAACTTTTTTTATTTTTACACCATAGGTAATATCATAAATCTTTGTTAATTCAAATATATAACACCAGATACAGTTAAGAAAAACAATGGCAGATTATCTCAGATTATAAATATAAAATTCAATTGTTTTAGTGTATTTCATTTAAATAAAGGGCATTTTTGGAATGAAAACTTTTATTTGCTATAAAACATGAAATGATTTATGCATATTTTGAGTGAATTAAAACATGACTCCATAAGCCACAAAACAATTAGTTCTACATTTCACATGAATGCTCACATACCTGTAATGCAATCATTCATTTTCTTAGCTGATACTGCTAGTTACTGGTGACGAGTCCTGCTCCCTCACAGGTTGAAGTATGACATTAGAGAAGCACACTGAGACAAGCATATAAAGGAGGGTTTATTTAAAAAGGGTAACATAGACTTCTCCCAGGAGGGAGAAGGGGGGCATATCTGGTACCCCGGTATCCCAAGAAGCTAGGGCAGTTTGCCTTTTTATATATTTTAGGCTTCCTTTTCTCCTGCTCTCTTCCCTTACCTCGTTCCTTCCTGCATCTGTGACTAGTCCCAGGAGATGCCTAGTGAGATGACCAAAAGGTGAAAAGCAGAAGGACTGGTCAGGGCAAGGGCTGGATGGAGCAGCCCAAGACACGTTATTAACAACTTTTACAACTCCCTTGTAGGGAGGGCCAGGTTACTTTAGCAACCGGTTGGAGCAGGGCAGGTTACCTTGAAAGGTTGGAGTAAAGTCTCTGAAAGCATTTCAAACCCTCAGGGGGCAGTCTCCAACTTCCTGGACTCACTCAAATTGGCCTTCTTTATCTGACCTGACTCGATTTACCTATCTATACCAACTGCCTGTATAATTCTGGCTTCATTTCTAGAATTCAAGAAAGATATCATAAGCCTGGCTTGGTGGCACACACCTGTAATCCCAGCAGCTTGGGAGGCTGAGGCAGGAGGATCATGATATCAAAGCCAGCCTCAGTAAAAGCAAAGATATAAGCAACTCAGTGATATCCTGCCTCTAAATAAATACAAAATAAGGCTGGGAATGTGGCTCAGTGGGCAAGGTCCCCTGAGTTCAATCCCTAGTTACTGCCACCCCACACCACCCAAAAAGGAAAGATACCTTAAAATAAAACCTGTTTAATTATTCTTGCCAAACTAATTGAGAACCTCATAGATGGGGTATGAGGTACCCAATATTAATGACACCTTCACCTTGCCCCAACCAACAATGTTAATTACATCATAATTTCTGTAGGGCAGGCTTAGTGCATGCCTTAACTGAGTCCTCCAGATTTCAGAGGTGTGATGGATTACCAGTAATGTCAAGCCTTGATGGGAGAGATCCGAGTCCACACTCACCCATGATGTTGACAAGGTCATTCTTTGTAAGTCCCAAGCTGGGACCTCAGGTGAGGTCACTAATCAGTGACTAGGTAAAGGGACCGCTCCTAACTTGGCCTCTGGATTCACCAATTCAGGTAAATGAGAGGCACCAGAGAGAGTGTGTGAGTGAGGTAGAAGCCACAGTCTTCCTAACCTAATCTTGGAAATAACAACTATTGCATTTACCATATTCTGCTTGCTAGGAAGAAATCACCAAACCACAGCTGAGATGAACAGAAATGTGACTCAAGGCTCACACCCCAGCAGCCTTTTCAGAAGGCCTCTCTGCACAGCTGCTCTGATGCTTGAACAGGTATTTTACTGGGCTGTCATTTTTAAATCACAACAGACTTTATATGAACTTAAGCAACATTTTGATAAAAATGAAAATTTGTTCAATAATCCAGACTTTGTGAAATTAGTAGAATGTAAAAATTTTTACAAAATTGTTTATTTATATGTTTTACTCTGGAGTGATTTATTTTTACCTTCACGTATAGCAATGGTTGAACCATCAAGAGAAACAGGCATACTACCATGTGTGCTGGGAATTGGATCTGCAATGCCCCCTGAATATTCACGAGGCAGAGGCTGTTCCCCAGGGTGGTACGATTAGAATTAGTTGGGTCTTGAGGAGTTTGGGCACGGGGGAAATTTTCAGGTCACTGGGTCAGGTATCCAGGGGGATGGGGACCACAGCCCATTCCACTCCCTCTCTTTCATTTCCCAGTCATGAGATAAGTGGTTCTTCTCTATTACTTTCATCTACCAGGATGTGCTGCCTTACCTCAGACCCAAAGCCACAGCGTCAATCATGGACTAAATTCTTTGAAACTGTGGGCTAAAATTAACCATTCTCTTTATATGTTGTTTTGTCATAGTTATTTTTATGGTGACAGAAATCTCTCTAGCAGATTGTCTGGAAGGAATGCTTATGATTGCAAATGTCTCAAGTTGGAAGGAGGTGATTCTAAAAATATTTACACAATACATGCCAGAGCTTCTAAGGTCCACTTGGCAAACTTGGAATTAATCAATTCCTCTTTTCTCTAGATTATAGATGGAAAGCAGAATTTTAGGGTTGGCTCTTTTAGTTATAAGCACAGGTAACTGAACTTCTCACTTAAATCTGAGGTTAGGACTTTTTGCTATAATAAATTTGAACGGACCATTCAACTGCTGTTGTTGCTCGTTTATGATGGTTGGGTGTTCTGCATGAAATTGTTAATTTTTACATGTAGAAATCTATATGAACCAATTATTTTTTATTTTTGTTTTTGGGATCACTTTTGACCTAGTAGAACAATTAACATATAAAATAGAAATCCCCTTATTACACTTTTTAATCTTATTTTTGTTACTTATTTTGTTTCAATGAATTCTGACTCCATTGTATCCTCAATGATTTATGTAGATATTGAGTAAGTTTACTTTTTTTTCTAATCTACTACTCTAATTAATTTAAACAAATTATCTATGTAGGAGTCAGTGGGGTCAACATTTCATTTAGAATTAAACAAATTTGCTGTTAAATGAAACATTTAGGTGGAAGATGCTTTACATTTCTTGCTTGCTCAGCTCTTCTTACTTTTCCATGGAAAAGATCTAGGATGTCAGATGATGGCTACTGCACTCAGTCTGACTCTGAACAGAGACACTGTATACACCTAAATACTAAGCTTTTTTATTATGTTCCAAATGAAGTGTAATTTATCAACATATTCTTGCAAAACAGAAGGATAATTTTGATGTCCTATTTCAAAGTATTTTAGCCCTTATCCTAACTTAAAATGAAAAGATTTTCGACAAGTACTTGTAATGAAATTACACATTACTTAAACTGTGCTTGCTCAAATTGAAAACAAGATCAAAGTGTTACCACCATAAGAATGATTTCAGCAGAAGGATCATTTCTGAGCAGACAAATGACCTCCTTCCCTTGCACTTCACTGGGGTTTCTTAGGTGTTGGTTTTGTATTCTCTGCTCTAGTGCTGTCTGTTTCCTTTTCTGGACATATCTGTAATACAAAAATATTTCTTTGGTTTTTCAGTATGCCAGATATTTCCAGTTGTAGTCAAAAGTTTTTAAGTTCAGTAGTAAGAAGTTTATAATCTTAATCACAGAGGTAGAGGAATATCTTTCTTGAAGAGTTTATTTAGCTATTAATTAAAAGTACAAATATTTTTAATTTATTCAGATATAAAAATCTAAGCTTTCATTTTACTACAAATATGTAAATAAGGCCAAATGATTAGATAATGAAACAGAAAATTAGGATGGTATCTTTAAGAGAAAAGAGAAAATGCTCTGCATTCCTCCAACTTGAAACTGAGCATACGTATTTTCAATTTCCATATAAACTTTTAAAATCTAACTTTTTCTGTAAATGGCTGAAAAATTTTCTTAGAAAAACAAGTAGCTATCAAAAAAAACTTAGGATTAATGTGACCATTTATTTTCAAACTAGTGTGAAATAATTTGAGCTAAGTAGTTCCTACGTGACATTTCAAGGCAATTTCTGTTTGTTAGTGGACTTGGTACTATCAGATAATGGCATGAACATAGTAAGAAATGAAACAAAAATGAAGGTTTAATAAACTCCTTCTAAGCACAAGACTCTCCTTAAATGGGGAAAGGAAAACACAATTTCTATGTCTTCCACATACAGAAACAAAAAGAATGACACAATATTCAGAATTCCTCATATGACTCAATTTGACTGAGAAAGTAAGTGAAGGATGAAATTTCTTGTCTAATCAATACACTTATAGATGTTTATAAACTTGTATATCTTATTTATGTATGTTTAAGTGTTTTTTAGACACAATGCAATTATAATAACTTATTACAGAATATATATTTAACAATGTGTAGACATAAATTGAGTCAAGTTTGAAACAGCTCCCAGGAATGTCAACAGAAAAAAGATTTTTCTTGAATTCTTGGTTAATATAAAAACTATCTTAAAGCATCAAAAATGGAAATCAGGTGGAAAGTTTGTTTAGAAAAACTGCAATTGAAAATGGTGTGACTCAATTGAAACTAAATGTAAAGTTTTCCCTGCCTGAGTGCATTGCCACCTCTTGTGGCTTGGGAGGTCAACACCCACCACCTCACTTACTTAGTGCGCCAAACAATTGAGGTTAAGGCAGAAAAAACTCAGCTGGAAATAAAAAGGGGTAAGTCTGACGGTGAGGAGCAATACAGAAGGAGAAAGAATCAAAGTATCCATATACAGCTTGGCTTATCACTGGTACAAGCAAAATAGGTAAACTGGTGCAAAAATGAGCAGTGACTGATCTGCTCATGAAAGTTAGAGCTGTGCCAAAAAAGATTTATGATTATTATTTTTTTTTACTTAACAGTGTGTAGCACAGTAGAAAGCTAGTTTCATATTCTTGAATCATCAGAGAATAGAGCCTAAAGACAGCAAAGCAACTAGATGTTAATTGCACATTGGAGGCAAAGAGAACATAAAGAGTGGATTCCACAAATTCCACAGACTGAGGAAAGTCTGTACCATCTCCTCAAGTCCTGGGCTGACCACGAGATAGCACTGTCCAGTCCAAACATGCACCAGTGGGATGGTGTTAAATGACAAATGGGATACTGAATGCCGAATCCTACAGGAGAGAAAGCACTTTCAGTGTCTATGTGAGAATGCTACTAGAGCAGGAAAGCACCAATCAGAATAATGTCAGATTTAGAGTGACAACAAATTTCTATCACGATGTCCAATTATCTTCCAAAAACTATCAGGCATGCAGATAAAGAAGGTGATGTGCAATCAGATCTGGGGTTGATTAGATGCACAGTTTAAAGCAGACATCATAATTATGTTCAAAGAAGTGAATAAAATTATATGCAAATAATGAAAATTATTAAAGACTGAGAATCTTAGGCTACCAAATGTACCTGTTAAACACAATAAAAGTTGCTTGTATTATCAGGCCATACCAGTCATTTGTAGGTAAGTTTCTCTGCTTCAATAATTTGAATATTTTACTTTCTCTTGATTAAAATTAATATAAAAAGAAATTATTTAAAAAATACTCTTACAAGGATAACATATCCATTCTTTTTTTTAAAATTTTTTATTTGTTCTCATTAGTTATACATGATAGTAGAATGTATTTTGACATATTATACATATATGGAGTATAATTTGTCATTCTTCTGGTTGTATATGATGTGTATTGGTCATGTCATCACATATGAACATAGGATAGGAATGGAGATTCATTCTACTATCTTTCCTGTGTCCATTCCCCCTCGCTTCCCTTCATTCCCCTTTGTCTACTTTAAAGTACTTCTGTTCTTCCATACCCCCACACCCTTATTGTGAATTAGCATTGCATATTGGAGAAAACATTTGGCCTTTGGTTTTTTGGGATTGGCTTATTTTACCTAGCATGATAGTCTCCAATTTCATCCATTTAATGGCAAATGCCATAATTTCATTCTTCTTTATAGCTGAGTAATATTTCATTGTGTATATGTACTACATTTTCTTTATCCATTTATCTTGGAAGGGTTTCATAGTTTAACTATTCTGAATTGAGATGCTATAAGCATTGATGTAGCTTCTCTGTAGTTTGCTGATTCTGATGACTAGGTCAAATGGTGGTTCCATTCCAAGTATTCTGAGTAGTCTCCATACTATTTTCCTGAGTTGTTGCAATTTGCAATTCCACCAGGAATGTATGAGTGTACCTTTCCCCCCACATCCTTGCCAACATTTATTGTTGCTTGTATTCTTGATAATTGCCATTCTGAACGTATCCATTCTTATTATGAATTTATGAAAGCAATATGTCTCTTATATATGACCTCAGTGTTTCGTGTTATCAGCATTTTTAAAATTTATTTAATTTTTTTTCTTCATATTTATTTCAGTCACTTCCACATGGAAAAAGAAAATAAGCTGTAAGTTGTAGCATTTTGAATCAATGATATAACAAAAATAAAGTCTATGGAAAATTTTCACTTCTTACCTACTAAGCTATATCATTACCTGAAAATATTATTCAAATATTCATAAGGAAAAATACCAGATATTTTCATTACATGTTGATGAACTCAAATAACTGCTCTCATCAGAGTTTCTGTATGTGGTTTTTATAAATCTATTCAATTTTGAATTGAACATCTAATTATGTCAAATAAGTTTAATAAAACCTTACCTCTTGAAACCAACCCAAACCATTATTTTATTTTATATAATATTTTTAGGATGATCAATTATTTTTCCTTAGTATGTCTAATTAAGTGACAAGTTTGAATAATCTTCAATTCTTTACATGGAATCAAAACTTAAGCAAAAAGTCATTCAATAACTATTGTGAATTCCAGACAGACATAAGTAAGTGTGTTGTCTTCTCATTTCCTCTCCCTCCTTCTTCCTTCTTTGGTTTTCTCCCTTCTATCTTCCTTGATATCTTTCTTCTTCCCTTCCTTAAGTCCGTTTCTTCATCCCTGCTGCCTAAAGATGCTAGGCATTGTATTATGTGCCAAAGAATTATTTCCTTATAAAACCATGACAGAGAATAGGTGATATATTTGTGCTTCATTGGCATGAAGTAAATGTCATGTGGTGAATGTGAAATTCACATTGTAGTACTTCAGGAGGCCAACCCAAAGCATTTGTGGAAATCAAATCAGTGTTGAACTACGCAGTACTATTTCTAATATGCCCATGTCTATACATCTGTATGCTGCAGAAACTAGAATTCATTTACTTTTTGATGATTTATGTGTATCTTGAGTGACAATTTACAAACGAATGATTCATTTTTCAGTACTTGGTATTGAACACAGGGACGCTCTACCACTGTGCTACATCCCCAACACTTATTTATTTATTTTCTCATTTATTTGTGTCCACATAGCCTCAGGGTCTTGGTAAGTTGTTGAGGTTGGACTTGAACTCTCCATCCTTCACTGTCTGTGTCTTGTCCTCAGTTGCTGAAATTAGAGGTGTGGCCATCACACCCATCAGTCTTGCCTTCAAGAAATTTATAGAGTAGAAGAAATTGTTTGCAAAAACTTCTTTATGACTATTTTTTGAGTTCTGAGAATGAGGCACTGACTGTGTTTTGCTCCAAGGTATTTGTCAATGATAACTTGTACAGAAAACAGCCTCATAATGTGGAGACAGTGTGTATCTCTGGATCAAAGGGCACATTTGTCTTAGAAGACATGGTATCTTCCTCCAGAGAAAAAGACAGGATTGTTTACTTCCCATTATAAAACATGTGGTCCCCTAATATCAGGGATTATCTCCACTAATGCAACCTACTGCTTTCACAGACGTTCATCTGGGACCATCTGTGAGCCCCTCTGAGACCTGGAGGCTAGAGGAACTGACTGTGCTGTTGCCTCTGCCTCCTGCTGAGCCGTGAAAGGTAAAGTCATTTTTCTCTCATCCTGGTGTCTGAGGTCTTCTTAGAGTATCATTAAAATTATGACAAATTTATCAGACTAACTTGCCAACTGGCAAGTAAACTTGTACATCCTCATGCATCTAGTATAACATGAAAGTTAGGAAGTAGAAAAATATTAATAAAATTAATCTAAGCCTAAATAACAAAAAATGGTGATTAAAATTCTAGAGAAATTGAAATACCTACCATTACGGAAGTAGTGTAACCATCGAGTTTGAGAAGATGCTGGAGGTAAATTGAACTTTGGATCTCCTTCTTCTTGCTGAGTGGCTTGTGGAAAGGGAGTAGACAGTAATAGTCAGCTTGTTTTGTTCAGGTCTCCAAGGCTGAATATCCTGGCTTTTCGAATAATGTTTCTCATTACATCCCAGGACTCCACAAGGAAAGAGGAGCAATTCTTTCTGAGTCCAAAGGGAATGTTCGAAATCATTTATTTTTGTTTTTACTAGCAAACCTTACCCAATCCTTGTTAAAAGGACCAGTCTGTAGAATGGAAATATCATCAGTATCTCTAATTTGGTAATCAGCAAATATTCCAGCTCAAATCACGTTGAGGAAGTCATGCCAATTATGATTAAGTGGTGATGGTGGTGGGGAAGCATCATGTTTTAAGATCAGGACTTTAGTTGAGTAGAAATTTGTTTTAAAAAATGGAGAAAGCCTCAAGGTTGACTGAGATGAGCATGCAATGATTGACCTTGAAAAATATATATGTTAAGAGTAGAAGGTAATTTTAGTTCCAATTATGGGATTAAGTTTCATTCCATTTTATAAGGCTACCATTATGTGTGTTTCCATACCCTATTTATTGGAACTGTGGAATAATGTGTCTTGAGGTACGTCTTCCATGAGATTAACGTCATATTTGTGAACTGGCAAAACACCAAACACTTTTGACAGATGATCCTCTGCCAGGTGTTGGGAGAAACATGCTCTTAGCAAGCCAGACCTGATGGTCAGATTGACAAGAAAGAAAAATTGGAAAGAAACTGGAAGTGAGACTATGCTCTATGGCAATTGAACGTTTAATATATCTGAGAAATTAAAATGAAATAGGGAATAGCAATTAAAATGCTAAATGATACTCGTCAATCATTTTATATAAATAACATTTTATATTGTATATAAGAATATTTTAGAAAACTTCAGCTAATCAGAATGATTGGGATCAAGGAGATTTTTAACTTTGGCAATATTACAAATGTTCCTTCCTCTTTAAAAAATAAGATAGGTTATAAATATTGAGGTAGCTCTATTGCTGTATTATGCATATTTTAGATCTTTTTGGGAAATACCTAGGAGTGAAATAGCTAGGTCATATGGTGGTTTCATCTTTAGTTTATTAAGGAATCTCCATACTGCTTTCCAGATTGGTTTTACTAGTCTGTAGACCCCCAAGCAATGTACAACTATACCCTTTTCCCCACAACTCACCAGCATTTGTTGTTCTTTGTATTCTTGATCATTCCTATTCTAACTGGAGTCAGGTAAAATCTTAGGATAGCTTTGATTTGCATTTCATTGATTGGTAATGATGTTGAAGTTTTTTCATGTATTTGTTGTCAATGTGTGTTTCCTATTTTGATAAGTTTTTGTTTACTGGGTTTTTTTGCCCATGTATAGATTGGGTTATTTGGGGGGGGGTTGGTATTAAATTTTATGAGTTCTTTGTATATTCTTGATATTAGCCCACTATTGGAGGAGTAACTGGCCAAGATTTCCTTCCATTCTGTAGGCATTTGCTGGTAAATTGATGGAATGGAGAATATCAGGCTAAGTGAAATATGCCAAACTCAAAGCTCAAAGGTCAAATGTTTTCTCCAGCATGCAGAAGCTATAGTAAAATAAAGGAAAGGGGGAGGTAAGTGTAGGAAAACATAAAGATAAAGGGAAGTTCAACAATGTACAAGAAGGAGATCAAGAGGCAGAGAGGAGGTTGTTAAGGGGAGGCAAGAAAGAATGAATTCTTACAAATTGGTGTTATGTGTATCTGTAAATATACCACAGGGAACTTGACCTTTGTGCACAGGTAGGAAAAAAACAATCAAATGTAAATAAGTAGATGAGTGAAAGGAAATTCTACAGACTAGAGGAAGGAAAATGGGAGAGAGGGAAAGAAAGACAAGGAGATCATGAGCTGAAATCAAATTCCATGCACATATGAGTTTGTCTAGATGAATCCAACTCCTATTATAACTATAAATCTCTAAAAAAAAAACAGCAGAATACAAGAAAAATGTGTAAAATATCATTATGTTTTCATTGGAACATGGAAACAGCATGATTTTATTTTCATGGCAAAGAAAATAAACTGTTATTTTAAGTTTCTTGATTAAATTGGTGATTGGATGTCATCATTGCCAAACACTGGGCCTAAGGCACTGGTCAGTTTCCCCTCAGAAGCTATCACCAATTCCTGCCTATGGTACTCTTTGGCTCTCTCTATCTGAAAACAGTGAGACTGCATGCAAAGATATCTGAAAGACAGAGAAAAATCTCACCAGCACAGAACTAGGTAACCAATGGAGACAACTATTTCTTAATTTTACCCCCATAAAAAAACTTCCTTTACCATGGAGAACATACCTAGGAGTAGTTCAGAAAGCCCCTGGATGTGAGTTGACTCGTGACATTAAACAAAACTCCCACAACGGGCTCCTGTTTTGTTCATGTATTTGTGCCCAGGGTCTCTGTTTCTCTCTCTCTCTCTCTCTCTCTCTCTCTCTCTCTCTCTCTCTCTCTCCCCTCCCTCCCTCCCTCTCCTTATGTCCTTATCTTCATCTCTATTCCAGTCCTTCCAAAACCAGGACCTTAGAGAGCTCTCCTGTCAGTGGGTCTGAGAAGTACCTTTCCTACAACATGCCTGAATGAGCCTTAAATGGGCGAAAGGCTTGTGATTACAAGGTGACAGGTGGTGTGGGTGGTGTGTTTTGACATCTATTCTTTTAAGAGGAAAAAGAGTTGTTAGTCTGATATAAATGGATGCTGTCCTTCTCTCTTTCTCTGGCCCTCCCAACTGTTAAGGAATCCATACCTGCAGAACTGCACTCTGGGTCAAGATAGAATGCAGGCACCTAAGAACACATAAGTGAAATGTATTTTTCTGGGTAGCACTTCTTATGAGAGAAATAAAAGTGTTAAAAATATCCTTCTCAGAGAAGGTGTGCCATTCATTCTGATATGCTTGTGAGAGTGTCTGTTCTTGTGCAGGTGGCAGTAATGGAGTTGAGGATAAAGGTACCAGAGTCAGGCGCCTGATTTCAAAGCTGGGCTCCATGATACCAAGCTGAGAAGTGAAGAGTAATACTAGTAGACTTTGTTTCATTCTCCTAGTCGTAAGAATAAAAATAGTGGATGATACTTTGAGGATTAAATAAATACATATAAAAGAATCAAACAGAAGCAAGGACAGGGTAATCATTTTATGGGAATGTTTTAAAATAGTTATTTAGGGACATTGTTCTCTCTCTTGGAAAAACATCTCAAAATCACCAGAGCAGCTAAGACTAGAATGGTTAAGTACCCACTGAGCAGTCACCACCCCTCTCCATCATTTTGGGAGCACATGAAGTCACAGAAAATCAATGTGTGGATGCCATGCTGTCCCTCAGGAAAACAGATGGTGACATTCAGGCTATCTCTTATCTTCTTGAAGTTATGTTTATTTTGACTCTTTCAATTTCAGAAGACCTGCCAGGTGGAGGTTTTCACCCAATGTCCAGCTCAGAATAAAGGGGATACAATTGACTGAAATACCTTCTGCAAAATATTTCTCAGGAGCCCCACAATTGGATCCTGGATACCAGGATTCAGGATCATAAGGATATCCTCATGGTAGATGCAAGAAAATGGTTTGAGTCTTCCAGTTTACATCCTAATCAAGCCCATGCCACACAGGCCTTAGTAACAACTTTGTCAAAGTGTATTAGTGATTTATAAATATATCATTCTAAATGTTAATGTGCGTACAGTAAGACAGGCGCTTTCACACATTACTGGTGCGAGCATATATGGCTACAAACTTTGGAAAGTAATTCAGCAACATGAATCAAGAGTCTTAAATTATTCATACTGCATAATTCCACTGCTATAAATATGTTATAAGGAAATAACCAGAGAAATTGACAACCATGTTAATAATATTATTTATAAAAGCCAAAGTTGTGGGAAATTCAATGGTTAATAATGAAAGTTTGGGGAAACTACATTACAAGGTATTCACACATGAAATATTTTGTAGCTATAACTATAATTTAAAAAAAATAAATACCCAAACATAAACACAGAAACTAATTTATATTTAAAACAGTAATATATAGTTTATATGATAAATTGCCCAATACCTACAGGGAGAAAAATCTTAACAATGCATATAGTTTATTAAAAGTATATGTGTCCAGATTCTTTCTTTATATTCTTTTTTGTTTTCCAATTTTCTGGGCAAGCAGTTGATTTCTCTCCAGGAAAAAGCAAGATTTTTTTTTAAACTCTGCTGTATTTTAAGTATACAAACTCCATGAAAGCTATTAGACTACCAGTCTATTAATTATAATGTTAATTTGAAATGAGTTTAATCTTTAGTAACTCATTGCAATTAAATTTATTTTGGTTTCTAGCAACAATTTATTCTGCCTCCAAGTGTTCAATAACCATTCACTTTAAATTGTTTAACTACAGATTTAGATTAAAGCAATTGGTCTACAATTTGAAAGTGTCCATTCAAATAAAAGCATATTTCTATGGTTTTATACCTCAATATTTTCTTAAATAAGAACAGTTTCCAGTTTTTAAACATTTCTTTTTTTCATAATTCATATTTTCCTTAGCATTTTTATTAAGTATTCTCTTTATATATAAATTGCATAAGTACATATGAGGCAAATATCTCTCTGTAATTTGTATGTAGTAGTTTTTAAAAACACTGGATTTACTTAAAAACATATTTGTATTTCCATGGGATATTTCCACTGTGATTTCTACATTTAAATAATGTTCAACAAATTCTAAAAGATGAAAGGAGAATATTGTGGTAGATTTTTTTTTCCTTAGGTATTTTTAGCAACAGCACATTTCTTACTAAAGTCTTAAGATGTGTCCTACTGTATGGGGCAGGGCAGGGAAGATGTTCTAGTGAGAGGAAGAGAACAATTTGGAGTTCACAACCCTCCTTTCTCCATTTAATTAGTACCACTGAGAAGGTACCTAGAGGTACTACTAAGGCACTTTGCAAGTCTTGAGAGTCACAATGGGAAATTCGTATTTAGGATGGTCTGTGTACATGCAACACTGCAGTCACTAGTGGTACTAACCACATTGCACAGACTGAAATGCGCTGGCTACGAATATTTCATGTTTCCACCTTAGTGATGTTACTCTTCTGTTTCTTCTATGCAGTCTGATACTGACTTATATTTCACCCTTCTTCTTATTTGCTCTTCTTTACTGAACACCAAATGATAGAAGACAACTGAGGCTGTGTAGTCAAAATGTGTCCCCAGCAAATTCATGACACCTTACGGAGAGTTGCATGATTAACAGTTTCTAGTAGCTCATTTGTTTATATAATGGGGCATTCTATTACCTGACTATAAAAGTGGGCACAAAAATTGTGATAACATTCCTTTGAAATATAAGTATTTTGTAGCTATGACATGAGTCACAGGTAGGACCTAGAGAAAGCATTGGAAGGAAGGAAGAGATATATTTTAAGGTTTATAATCAGTTAACATTCATTTTTCTACCCCAAAGAATAGAGATAGTGGTAAAAAATGAAGAATACCCATATGAATATTAACTTGATTTTAGAATGGCACATGTATGTCAGAGACTGTTACCCAGCTGAAACTCCATAAACAGGAATTTTGATTTTGCCCTAAATTGGGAAATCATTACACTATTACAAGAATGACAATGCTATACACAATGATTTGAATTAATTGATGTTATAAAATGAGAGAGATTGAAGACTTTATATGAATATCATTTAAATTTATTTAATATTATTAGAATATTAGCACATATTAAAATTAATTTGAAAATAACTTTTCATTAATTGTTTTTAGAAACTATGCTACTATTTCAATATGTTGTAGAAATTGTCAAACTTAGGGGAGTATATATTTACCTACTCAGCATTTCATTTTATTAGAAAATTTCTTGAAATTTTCTGAGGCAAATTTTCATTTTTATTTCAAATGTAGGGCATCTGTAATAATAAAATTAGGCCATACAGGTTCCAAAGAGAGACATAGTACGAACTGATGACATTCATATTCCCATGGCCACAACCATCATAGTAAATTGGTTAAATGTGAGTGAATTGGCCAAGTAGAGAAAGTCCCATACAGATATAGATGCTCTAGCACTGGTACAAGCAGCAAATTGAAAAGCGTGGGTGTTGCTTGAGCACAGACTTTACTAAAGGTTGTGGTGCTGGTTAGTTTTCCTATCCAGCATTCCTCCACCACTCTTTAGGGAACTACCCATTCTTCATATTCCCAAACCCCAGATCCATCATTGCAATCACCATGGCAGCCTCACAATAAGATATTAGGACTCAAGCGACTGCACGTGTTTG
>NW_025999991.1:265306-270401 GCF_001458135.2 Marmota marmota marmota | reverse complement strand
TTTTTTTTTTTTTTTTTTTTTTTTTTTTTTTTTTTTTGGTGCTTAGGACCAAACCCAGGGCAACATGCACAAGAGGCAAGTGCTCTACCGCTTAACTTAATCTCCAGCACTTTCATTTATTTTTAAAAAAGTTTAAAGAGACTACCATTTTACCAAAACATTCACCAGACAGAACTTTAATCTCTCAACCTGATAAGAAAAAAAAAAAGACATATCACAAGCTACTAAAGTTGCTTTTTTCTTTCTTTCACTGAAACTCTAATATTTTTCTTCTAGGTCTCCAGTTTAAAAACTGCTGCATGTCAACTTTTGTACCATTATTTTTTAAGATGACCATATCGTTCTGAAATTTTTTAAGTTTCTAAGTGATTACATGCATTTAATGTAGTTATAATGCCCTCTAAAAATGGTGTTTATTTTACTATTACATTTAATATTTTCCAATTGACTACAGTGCAGCATAACTTGTTTTTCTACTTGAAAAAATATGTTAAATAGATAAACATATTAGCAATTTGTTATAATAAACCTTAATTATATTTATTATATTTTTATTGACTTGAAACTAATTTACATTAAAATATTTACACTGTTATCTTTTACATACATTATATATTTGATAATATCCAGAACAGAAGTCATAATCTGCCTATAGTCTAGAAGATTTCTTTTTTATGTCTTCTATCAAAATCACTTGAGATGTATTTCACTTTTGTTTAAATAGTATAAATTTCCATTTCCTAAATGTTGTTGTATTTTGCATATATAAAGGTTTTATAAATTGTCAAACCCCAGTATTTTTTGACTCAATTATTTTTTCTCCTCTGTATTTCTAGATTTTAGTCCATAATATACTATAATCAAGAATCTTTATGAAATGGAAAACTGTTATTTCCAAATATAGTTGTTAATTACGTGTAAGTGGAAATATTTTTTTATTATTTTTATTATTTTATTATTTATTTTAATATGACTTTTATATAACTAATAATAATTCCTCAGAAATCACTTTATGTCAAAGAGAAAAAAGAAAAACCTTATACTACTTTTTACCTGTAGGTGATGTGATGATAAACCAAAGCTAATTCCCAATTATGAAACATGAGCATTTATACAGATTTTGTTTTGTTTTTGATTTTTTTTGTTTTGTTCTAAGCAAGGATGTCTTTGGAACACTTACATTCTGTGTTTTCCCTCTATCATCTAGCTTTATTGGCATTGTTTCCTACATTGCCCCTTATGTTTGTAAATGTTGCTCTTACAGGTTGCCAGATCTTATCTATAATACCTATTTTTTATTTATGTATAAATGACTTACAACTGTGAACTCAAGACTGCAGGAATGGAATAATAATGAGCTCATTTGCAGTGAAGTGGACTCATTATCATGCCAGCTGCTGATATTTTCCCACCCAGTATTCTTCCTGGCAAACAAAATCTCAGGGGAAAAGTCTTCCTTCTGGCTAAAGAAAATAATCCTGTACATTCTCTGTCTCTTCCAATCTGGTATTTATTACTTTAATAATAGTAGTAATTTCCAGAAATCTCATATTTGTTTTTCCAGTGGCAGCTGTTTCTTTAATGGATTCCTATACAATATATAACCTGGTTATACCTTGTTATGAAACTGTTTTAAGTTTTTGTTAAAACATTGCATATAAATTGTATGTGAAAAAAAATTCCCAAGAGGATGTGTAAGTTTATGCATTATCCATATAAAATAAAAATCATCAATTTCACTTTATAATAAATTATATAGTGTTGTGACAAGTTCAAATCTTACATAAACATATTTATACACACATGGATTCATACATGTTCTTGAATATGGGCTCATCTTTCACAAATAATTGCCTGTTTATTAAGTACGTCAAGGGAATGGCAATCTGTTTTATTCTTTTACATATATCTTATTAAATATTAATCTTTAAATCTCGTAATGAGAAATAATAGCCAATTAGTGATATAAATATGCTGATGTTATATAACTAAAACAACATCTTTTACATTTTTATTTTAACATACATGATTTTGAACACACTTGACATTAGATTATGTAAGCTACTTCTTCAGTTTTCAAGACCATACTGGAAAAACTAAATTGGGCGGTTTCACATTACTTTAAGATATGTGTAACACCATGATTATCACCAGCACAAGCTGCTATTGTGTGGACTGTTAAACTATTTCAGTCCTCAAATTCTCTACGAAATAAAATTTCCACCCACACTATAAAATATTTTTGAATACATTAAAAAGATGATTATAGCAAAGTATCTCAGCAGTTCTATTTCCTATGAATCTTACATAATGTTCTGGTTCATTCTGGTCCATTTTCTCACTTGGCACAGTGCTCTGTAACGTTGGAAGAAATAAGATCTCCTTAAAATAAAAAACGAGTTTCAAAATTTGTCCTATCTTTAGATAAGCATAAAGCCAATATTTTGAAAGATTTATAACATGTTTAGAAAAATAATAGCATAGTAAAGAATCAAAAATATCAGGATTGTGTAAATTTACCCTGCTACACTGAAAAGAATTTTTTTTCTGAAATCCAATGGCTTTGATGGAATATTTTTTCATGCATTTAACACATCTCAAAATGCTATTAGGCAAAATTCAAAGACTCCTAGCAAGAGTCTTTAAAATTTATCACAGCTTATTCAGTTATGTACAAATCAATTAAAGCTTACCTCCTCATGTTACCTGTATTTATCCAAGGTATGCCTATAAAATATTAAAATATTTAAATTATAGATTTCAAAGCACTTGAAATGTACAGTATGTATTGCTTTTAAATGTACAGTATGTATATAACATCAAAATTTTAAGGAGCAGGTGATTAAATTTTAATTTTTTACACACTTACTACTGGTGTCCCATAACCTTTTATTTTTAGCAAGACTGTGAATAAAAAAAAATAAAATAAAGGAGTTATACATAGAGCTGGCACGAATGGGTGAATTTCAGTATTATCTGATCACCTCTGTAGGTTCAGCGAGTCTATTTCACACGTTGTTGTTTTGCCTTATCAAAGGAAAAAACAAAGTACTGATTCCCTAGGAGACTAAGATGGATGTGTACAGAGTGTTCACTTTTGAGTATGAAGCAAACTATTTTTAAATAATTAGCTAAAACCATACGGCAGTGCCTTGAGTGATACCAGTGGGTGTGCCAGTTGTAAGGTGCCTGTGCCAATCTGCAGGAGATAATTTAGCGGTAGGAGCATCTGGCTCCTTGGCAAGCTCTTTAGGCATTTTTCTTGGCACCAGTTATTTACCTCCACATTGATCACTTGATAGTACCTTTCAAAAGGTCTAGAGAGTATTTGGCTCACATTTAACCTGTGCTCATCCTTTTTTTCCCTTTTAATCAATGTTGCCCTTATCAGGTCAGATGCAAAGTGTGTGTGCATATGTGTGTGTGTGTATATGTGTGTGTGTGTGTGTGTGAGAGAGAGAGAGAGAGAGAGAGAGAGAGAGAGAGAGAGAGAGCGGAAGAGTGCAAGGGTATAAGCTAAACCCTTAAAGCTTTGCTAATAATCTGAAAAATGGAAAAAAAATTGAAAAACATTTTATGATGGTGTTATTATACAGAACTGTTACCAAAATCTGTAACTGTATGAAACTGTGTTCTGAGACATGATATGACATATGCACTTAAAAGTTTAATGACTGGTGAATAACAAATTCAATATTAAAGAGTCCCACTACAAAATTTAGGGAAAAAAATGAAAGACTCCAACCTAGGTTCTTGACTGCTACATGGTTTCCCTCTATTACAACTGATTGAATAGAGACAAGAAATTAGTTCACTCGTGAGAAAATTCAAGTGGAATAAAGTAACTATTAGTGCAGATGAGTTAACACAGACATGGTTATTTCTACTGCAAAGGTTTTTCAAAGAGCCATGGCCTAAATTATATATAAAATTCTTCTTTTGAATGCAGAAGTGCTAACAAATAGTTTCAGAATTTGTAGAAGAATTTGCTATGGGGGGATTATCTCTAAAGATTGTGATTAAGCATTTGTTATTCAACAGATTCTACTCAAGTTTGTATTTATATTCATATATACTCATAAATACTTGTTGATGTGAATATACCTCTATCTAAGTATATATGTATGAAGTAGATGTAATTATAGGCCTATTTCTTCATCTACCATATATCCATAATATCTTGCCCATGAAAGTGAGACTTTTTCTTTAGTCCTAACTTGGGGATCCACCCTTGATTTGATTTGGCCACTGAGATGTCAACCACCCTAATGCAGATGGGAATTGCAGTGAGCTTGCACAGTGTGGTTGTCCCCTTCCATCATGGTCACTGTCACGACAATGTCACCCAGGTCTCAGTGGAATGGAGCATGTGTGTGTAGAGCTACATGGCTGGCTCCAGGAGAAAAACACAGACACCACAGGCAACCAAAAGACCCAGGGAAAAGAGTGTTCTCCCTACACCACAGGGAGCTACGGGTACAAAGCAACTGAATAAGCCCTGGGACAGACTTTCCACTTCCAACACATTTTCTTTATGCTGGGAAGAATTATTGTACCTTGTTCAGTATAAACCAATATAATTTTCACTGTCTGATGGGCATTATTAATATAGCTTCTATCTTTAGAAATAGAAAATTATATAATAACCGCATATACTTGGAGTGGGAAGGAGCAGTAGGAGAGGAAATGTAAACTGAGGACAGGAGCAGATACTTTACTCCATGAGAAAAATATATAGGTAAAATCTGCATAAATTTTTCTTAAATTACAAGAGTAGAAATCACTTGGATTCACATATGGGTAATACACATAAGAGACACACACAAAAAGAAAATCATATGTGTAATGTGGTAAAATTTAATATATTATGAACTTGCAAATACAGTAATGATCCATAGGGATGTTTTGGTCAATAATAGACTGTAAATTGTATGTAACAGTAATCGCATAAAATTATAATGGAGTTGCAAAATTCTTATCACCGAGTGATGTTGTCTTCCACATAATATTATAGTGTTCAGGTGCTAATGTGAACAAACCTGCTTTGTTGCCAGTGATGTAAAAGCATAGCAGATACAATTTTGTACAATGTACA
>NW_025999991.1:259705-263344 GCF_001458135.2 Marmota marmota marmota | reverse complement strand
AAAAAAAAAAAAAAAAAGCAAGTTGAATGCTGAATAATTCCCCAATCAATATTATCACCATCTCATCATACTAAACTGCTAGAAACTTGAGGATTGGTGTTGAATTTTATTTTTTTCTTTGTCAATTGTAGGATCAAACACATGAACATCTATAGAAGAAATTTGGAAATATTTTCTGTTATAAGATTTATTTGTATTGTCAGTTCAAAATATTTAAGAATCTCTTTAAAAATTATCTCATGACTTCTCAATTTATTTTTGAATGTGATGTTAAAACACCTTTCTAAAAATACTTAAAACACTGTTTTGAACAAATAATGGACAAAGGAATAAAAAATGAGAACATTTATAATTTCTAATGAATTATCTAAGGAAGGTCTAGGACTAGAAACATGAAATATTTACATATGAAATATAAATGTTTTTTATTACGTAAGTGTTGGGGTTTTTTTTAGCCATTTTTGTCACATCAAAAAAGTCACCTTCAACCATCAACTCTTCAAATTTAAAAAAACCTACATAAAAATATCATGTGTGCTTTATTCATTCCAATAATGATGCCATTTTAAAAGAAAGCCTGGAAAATAAAATAGCTGTCTTCCTCCTGACACTTAAAAGGCAGATTGTATTATCCACATGAATGCTAGAGAGCAACAATCCTTACAACACACAAAACTGGACACACCCGCTCCATCTCATTTCCGTATCCTCACATGCATGTTCCCATCAATTCCCCTTTTATCTAATTAGAAGTGATAGAGAAAAATACACATACTGTACCACTCTTTGTGTGTTTTACAAGAACTACATTCACTCTACTCATATATAACAATGACAAAAAAATCTTAATAATTAATACTGAACCTTTACGGGGCCCATGCTATGAACTCATCTAATTATCATAGAAAACCTATAAGATCTGTTCTACTTACAATATTATTTTCACATGTAAAAAGTGGATATAAAGCAAGATTAAACAGAAGTATCCATATTGTATTTATTACGTCTGATTACCAGGGTTTTGGCTACTCTACCCAAATCCAAAAATAACTATTGTTTAAGACTTTGTTCTTTCAATACCTTCCCCTCACTCCGACCTTAGTCATTTTAAGGAAAATTGAAAGATGCATCCATATACACAATTCCATATACACGCATGAGCAAGACACATAGACAACAGCTAAACAAGAATGGAACACAATCAGAAGTCCTTAAGATATACCATGTTTAAATTATAACCGTGTCTTTAACCCTGGATATTCATTGAACTCATCTCAGTAGCTTTGGAGAAATAACTATGCCTGGTCCCCATCACATACCAAATCACATCAAAACTGGAGTGATAAAGCTAGCATTGACAAATGTTCAGTGTGACAGGGAAGCTCCATCGAGGCCACAGCGTGTCAGGCAGCTTACCTTCACTGTGGTAAAGTACCTGAAGTAATCAGCTTAAGAAAAGAAAAGATGTATTTTGGCTCATGGTTTCAGAGGCTTCAGCTCATGGTCACTGGGTCTTGCTGTTTTGGACCCAGGACAAGGCAGAACATCATGGTGGAAGTATACACAGAATCAAAGCTGCTTGCAAAACAGAGAGGTAGGAAGGAGCCAGGGTCCCAAAATCCAATCACAGGTACTCCCCAAAGGACCTAACTTCTTTTCAGTGCGTCTAACCTCTTAATGGTTCCACCTCCTCCCCAAAGCGCCAGAGGCTGGCAACCAAGACTTTAACACATGGCCTTTTGGAGACATCTAAGATCCAAACCATAAGTCACAGATATATATTTTTTTTCTAATAAAGACATTACTTGCTAAACAAAATCTTATTCTGTTAAATATGAAATATTTTATCCACGATCTAAAAGGTTGTCTTTTCTTCTCATTAGACTCATTATCCTGTCCTGTAATTATCTATTCTCCCCATCTTGAACCGGCTACTCTTTGTTGTGTCTCAGAATCTTTGTATCCAGGGCTCCCTGAGCTTCACAACATTTTTATGTTAATCTTCTTTGAATATGATTTCTCATCTGGCTTTGAATCAAGAGTGCAAGAGCCCTCAGTCCCTTGTCATGCAGTGTTTTACAGATCAACACATTAATTATCATTCTTTCACACAGAGAAGACTAGTGTTCGCGGATTACCCAGAACCACACTGGATCTCTGGTGTCTCTGTGTTCAGTTCTACCTTATTTACAAGTAACATAAAAACGTGCAGGCTGCCTTCCTCTTTGCTGATGCTTCCTTTATCTCCCGCATCTAAGGAATAATGAGAACTTAACAAGAATTTGGTAAATAAATGATAAAAATTATAGTTTTCTTGAATTTCATTCATTTTCCTCTTCACGTTGAGAAATTAATCTACTTTTAAAAAATATTCTGGATTACTAGCTCATTTGGGATTAAAATTGAAACATACCTTATGAATTTATTATGTGTCATAGAGGAGCTCTGTTTTACAACTTTTTCAGAGTGAGCCTTTAAAAATGTAGGAAAGAAGTATGCTATGTAGATTAGGGTAGGCCAATATTCTTTTTAGTTCTTTGGGGAAAAAGTTGCATTTGATTATTAGTATTGATTTCTCTAACTTAAATATAATTTCCTTTCATCTATGCTTAAATATTTTATTTTCTTTCTCTACAATTATTATTATTAGACTGTCTTTATTCTGTGTTCTCCTAAAAATACAAATATTCAAAATGACGAACCATGTTCTATTTGATCCAGCCTAATTTTGTCTACAGTATGATTGCCAAATTATTTTTGGTTAGTTATTATGTTTAGATTTAGATCAATTATTTTAAATATTTTATTCTTTTTTGCTCTCATCTCCTCCTTTTTTCTTCCCTAGTATCTTTCCCTTTCTTCATGACTTGGTTTCCTTTTTTTTTCTTTCTGTGTTTTGTTTGCCCTCATGTCTGATTAACTGTTGCTTCCAAATCCCTGAATAGGTGTTTCTTAAATAATTAAGCCATTCATTTATTACAACAATATTTGTCTAAGAAATAGCTATCTGCAAAGCAGTGCAGCTGGTGCCAGAGCAATGCAATCTTAATATAAACTGAAGAGATGAAAGACAAAGCAGGAGGTGAGACAGGAGTGAAATGAATTATTTCTGCTTTTGTTCTTGCACAGTGAGCATCCTTCTTAAACTTGACCTTGCTGCAAGTGTACAATTAACAATTTGCATACATCCTTAGGGCCTTGACTGTAGCTAACTGTAGCTCCTGTCCACAAACATGGAACTAACACATCCACTTAGAGTAACCCCCCAGTCCACTCTTCTGTTACTATGGTCTGTAGGTTTATCCTTGCCCCCACCAGAATTTCCATGTTGAAATTCTCTAACTCTGAATGTGATGGTATTTGCAATGCACCTTTGGGAGATAACTAGACTTAGATGGGTTCTTTAAGTTGCTGCTGCCATGATGGGATTAGTGTTTCTAAAAATAGGAAGGGCCTGGTGCTCCCGGTCTCCACCCTGGGAGGACACAGCAAGGTGCTGCTGTTATCTTCCAGAAGGAGGGCCTCACCAGGGAAGGGAATTAACCTACAAGCTTGATCTTAAACTTGCTATCTTCCAAAACCAGGAGAGCAATTATCTATTGTTTAAGTCTTGTAGTCTATAGTATTTTGTTATCAAAT
>NW_025999991.1:254100-258363 GCF_001458135.2 Marmota marmota marmota | reverse complement strand
TATATATATTATATATATATATATATATATATGACAATCAAGTGCTCTTCCCCTAAATTCGGCAACTGAAGATCTGGTGCTGGGACCCTCAGGAACTTTCCAATCCTGCTGCAGTGCCCCTCCTAAATGGCCTACACAAGACTTGTTGCTATTCTGAATTTTAACTTAGAAACTTAGAATAAAAAGGACATGCCATTCTTATTTTCACTTCACAATCCAGTGTATACAACCAGTGGACATTACATCGAATTATATGAGCACACAGAGACAAAGTTAAACATACAACCCGGGCCTGCACTTGCCACATATATCATTTCAGTTCCTGTAAAAGGACCCTCCAGCTGGTCCTGGTTTCGTGCTGAGGGACTGATTGTTAAACTGAACAAGGCTGACAGTGGAAGCCCACTTCCGTTTGCTCTTGCTCTGCTTCTTTACGTGTTTATCTCAGTGAAAAATGGATTGTGCAGTGGTGTTCCAGACCTTAAATAATTTGCACTTGGGCGATGTGCTTCCATATTTCCTCCAGACCTTCTGTTTTCCATGTGGGTGGCTGTCACCAGCTGATGGCAGCGGCTAAGTTTTCTTAAAGCAATATGGCATGATAATATGAAAAAGTGGATAGCTGAATCTCAGCATTCTTGTACTATCCTTCATCTAGATATATTAATTTGTTTTAAAATGAGAAATTTAAAGGATTTGATTTTTAGTGTGAAAGTGCCAACAGGTTTCAAATAAAAGTTACAAAAAATATCAAACAATTAGATGTCACAAGACTCACTATTAATTAACATAAAATGAAACAATTTTGCTAACATAATTAAAGAGGTTTAAAAACGTTCCCACAGAAAACATGTTTTCTACTTTCATATATATATATATATTTACCTTTTATATGCATACCTGCCAGACAAGTATTGATCCCTCAGCTCAAAATTTCTTTTTTTTGCAGGGGGTGTACCAGGGATTGAATTCAGGGCACTTGATCACTGAGCCACATCCCCAGCCCTATTTTGCATTTTATTTAGAGACAGGATCTCACTGAGTTGCTTAGTGCCTTGCTTTTGCTGAGACTGGCTTTGAACTTGAGATCCTCATGCCTCAGCCTCCAGAGACACTGGGATTACAGGCCTATGCCACTGTGCCTGTCTTCAGCTCAGCATTTTATCTTATGAAATCTGGCTGCAAGCTTATTGAGCTCCATTCATACACACTAAATAAAGGTTACACATGGACTCCACTAAACATTGTCATAGTTTGATTATTTCTTGATGCATTTTATTAGACCTGGAATATAAACTTTCTGTGTCTACCTATACAAATATTACCCATTTATCAACTTTCACTTTAAATGCCACTTCTTTGCAGAGTTTTCATTCCTAATAAATCTCTCTCCTAAATGCTAACTGCATTTTGTGCCTACCTCCTTTCAGTTACATATCACATTTAGCTGGGTATTTTGGATTGAGTCTATTTCATATCTTTCCTTTTAAATTATGAGCATTTTTGAGACCTGGACCTGAGTCATTACTGATTTGCACAAGTCAATAGTGCCAAACAGTGCCATGTTCAAAAAAGTTACCTAATAAATAATCAATAAATATAAATCAATGATATTATGTGGCAAAAGTTAACCATCTTTTTTGTTTGTTTGTTTGTTTTACAAAAAGAATTTGACACGTTTGCTCTAATGGGTTACATAGTTCAGGCCATTGTGTTCTGCTTGCCTCAAGGACCCTTCAATAGGATTATACTAAATATTGACTGTGAAAAATAGAGATCGATTAACAAAAATAAACCATGACTGGATAAACAGAATTAAGGCAGTATTAAGGCATTCAATTAAGTATGTCATTATTTTTTCCTCTTATTTATAAACTGATTATACTAAATTTTATGAAGAATATATGCTTATTTTACAATACAATAAAATAACTAGAAGACATAATTATGAATCAGAAGCTACCTGGTTTTCAGGGGTCTTTATCTGAGGAAATACTATAGTTATTGCAAGTGAATTATTTTAATTAAGATTTCATTAAGCTACTTGATCTTCCCTTTACCCCCAAATTTAATCATAATGGCCCATCATCTAAAATAAAATAATTATAATAGCACATTATCACCCTGAACTTCTTTAAGAGATGAGTTAGGACTAGGGGTATAATTCAGTGGTGGATCATTTGCCTAGCATGCCTAAAGCCCTGGGTGTTATCCATATCACCACAAAAATAGAAATTAAAAAAAGAGAGAGAGGGAGGGAGGGAGGAAGGGAAAGAGAGACCGCAGTTATAGAGGTTTGAACAGAATGAAGAAATTTTAAAATGTGTATCATTTTTTATGAAGATATTGATATTTTTAAATTTAATTGAAATACATGAGTGACTTCAATATTAATTATAGTCAAATCTTGGGTACTACTGGACCTTATAATCTCTTACTGTTGTAGTGTCCCCCAAAGGTCACTGTTTTGCAAAATGATTAATGTAATAAATTAAGAACCACTTAATTATTTTTCTAAAAAATATTATTTCTGCATTACAATCATACACAATGGTGGAATTCATTATGATAAATTTGTACATGCACATAATGTAATTTGATCAGTCTCTTTACCCATTACTTTCCCTTCTTTCTTCCTTCCTATCAGTTTGCTATACTCTATTGTTATTATTGTCATTATTATTATGTCAGTTAGTATATTATATATATAGCGTAATTTGGTAGATTTTGTTCCCCATTACTTTTCCACCCGTGTCATCTGCATGTCTCTGTGTCTCTATTCTTTTCCTCTCTCCGTTGATCTTTTTTTCCATTTTCATGAGAATCCCCTTCGTTGAGCGTGGCTTATTTCACTTGAGATGTTCTCCAGTTCTATCTCGTTACCAGAAAATCATGTAATTTTATTCATCTTTATGGCTGAGTAAAACTCTACTGAGTTTATACCACAATTTCTTTATTCAGCTATTGATGAGCACCTTGTCTGGTGCCACATCTTGGCTACTGTGACTTATACTAAAACATTGATATGGCTGTATAACCACGGTATGCTGATTTCAGTTCTTTTGAATGAATAGTAAAGGGTAGGATATGTGGGTCACTTGGTGGTTCCTTTCCTACTCTTTTGAGAAATTTCCATTTCCAAAGTGTTATACTACAAAATGTTTCCTAATTCCCTGATTCTGTCTTCTGGTATTGAGGATAAGAAGCAATTCAGCACACTAGTCCCACAACACCATACATCTCATTTGAAAGATAAATGGGCATTTCTGAAATACACACATATAGTTATTTTCTCTACAAAGAGCTGTTAACCTTGGGAGACAATGGTAAGGTATCTGAACAGTTATGAAGTAGAGTGAGTAGATGGAGAGCCCAAGAGTGTTTTTGAAAACCCAAGATCACAGCTTTGGGGCTACCTTCATTTCTTAAAGGCACAGATCTATTTAATGACTTAACCTCTAAACAATTTAATTTCTTGAGGAAAAATTGAAAGGCTCTATATATCAAAGAGGACTTGTATTTGATGTACTGCACACATGTACTCAGTCATAGGAATTCCAGAAGTAGGATTTACTTCTGGAAGAAGCTTCTCCATTTCTATTGTTTCTCTAGCTTATTTGAGAAGGCTGAATGGTTTTAGTTAAGATATGAATAAAAAAGAATGGAGTTTATTTTATAACAACTTTCATAAACTTCTTCCTTCTTCAATTTATGGATTCACAATTCATTAGATAACTTTCTTTGGTTTTTTAATATTTATTTTTTAGTTGTAGTTGGACACAATACCTTTATTTTATTTATTTATTTACTTTTATGTGGTGCTAAGGATCAAACTCAGGGCTTTGCACGTGCTAGGTGAGCACTCTACCGCTGACCCACAATCCCAGCCCTGGTAACTTTTTTTAATGTAACATAAATATTTTTAAAATGAATTTATGCTAACTTGGAAATTAGATAGTGCACTCTACACACAATACCTTTTATTTCTGACATCTGTTCATAGATCAGGTAATTCTCAAAGCCACTCTTTTTAAGAATTCACTGAAAGCTGTTATACCACGGTTATGATTTACTCCAGGGAAAGAATGCAGATTAAAATCAGCTAATACCTTTAGTCCAAAATGTCCATGGCGGTCCTGAGAAGAGCGTTTGTGTCCCTTCTCCATGCCTTACAACACCCATGGAGCACCCAGCCAGAGAAGCTCCTGGAGGTCTGGATGTCCAGAGTTCTGGTGGATATATTACCACTGGGGCAGGAGTGCT
>NW_025999991.1:241443-246740 GCF_001458135.2 Marmota marmota marmota | reverse complement strand
TTTATCATGTACACATGTGTGTATATTTCAAAACATCTGCTAATACATATGATAAAACTATTTAGCTGGTAGATTTAGAGACATTTTCAAATTTCTTACATGTGCTATGAATTTACTTTAGTTAGAAATTCAAAAATTATATACTTGTCTTAACGCTTAGTCAATATTCTTGTCAGCTTCCCAGTACGCAGAACGTACTGCCCATATCTTATTTTCATACAGCTTTTGAATAGCATCGACTTTGCTTTTTTCAAGCCCACAATCAAGAGTTTTCATAGCATCCTTTTTGTCATATCTACCAGGTATCACCTGAGCAATCCCTTGCTAAGATGAGGTTTTACATTTTTCAACACCTGAATTAAAATAAAATAAAAATGGTTTGGAAAACAATGAATTCTTATTGTTACTTTCATGCATTTTAAGCAGCAAATGGAAGTTTCTGGTTTGAGGATTTTAATTTTCTGTCTTCATGATGCAGAAATATTTTCTTGTTTTGTATATGTTCAATAAATCATTTCAAATTTTATTTAGTTAAATTCTATTCTTGGCAAAATACCAGTTGTTTTACATTTTTTTCTACTTTTTGTTATAGAACAATTGTAAATGCAAAAACAGGTATCTCCATCCAGTGGGCATTCAGGAGTACTATATTTCTCATTTCCCTTATTCTTATATTAATTTTTCTCAAATGACCCAAGACATATATTTGCTTAAAGTCAGATATATTTTTTTCTATAAAATACATATTGTAAGACAATTCATGGTTCTCTCATGCTTGTGATTGTCCTGTAAATCAAAAATGACTGCCTTTGTTACAAACTTTTTTTTTTAATACCTGTGTGGTACAGCAGAGTGGATCCAGGCTACTCTACAAATGAGTTACATCCCCAGTGCTTTTTATTTATTTATATCATTTATCAATTTTTTTGCTTTGTTTTGTTTTCAGACAGCGTCTCACTAATTTTTCCCAGTCTAGCCTTCAATTTGTGACCCTCCTGCCTTAGCCTCCTGAGTAGCTGGGAATACCACTTCTGACCAAAACTGTGTTTCCAAGCATGTCTGCATAGTAGTACATCATTATATGATATCTTTTCCTGCACAAAGGGCAGTTACACTTAGCATGCTCATTAGTATCAAATATTCAGCTTGCTCCAAGCTCAGGGAAACACTGAAAATTGCAGAGCTCACTTTGTGGCTGGGGGAGCACAATGAACCCATGGTGATGGAGGCCAAGAATGACAATTGTTGCACCTTCTCACCACCCTGGCTTCCTTCTGGGTCTTCCCAGGCCAGTATTGCATCTTTTTAGCAAGGACTGCCTAAGATTTTAGAGTTGTTTGGGTTTTTGTTCTTTTATTGGCTTTGCATTGGATTCCGAGTGTTGTAAAGGGTGCTGGCTCTCCTTCAGAGACAGGCAATTTGTGGGGGAAATCACAGAGAGGCATTAACCAGAGCTTCGCTTCTCACTGCCCCAAGTGTGGGTTATAATGCTGATGGAGTGATACACTGAGGATGAGAAAGCGACAACAGAATTCCATACACATTCTTGATGTCCATTCTGACACCCTGAAAAGCTCCCTGACCCTTATCTTGCAGAATGCTATTTTGACAATGGGTCAGCAAATGCCCTGCTTTAGGGAGGACCCCATCAGTACCTCTGGCAAGAGATGGGGCAGTGGGTGTTTGTTGAGTTGTGAGTTCCAAAATTGAAACAGATGCCATCAGTCATGGTAAATTAGATGCCACATGCAAGGTTTTGTATGATTTTGGTGGAAAATCTGTAGATGTTAGCTGACTACATAGAAGAAATCACTGCAGGTCTCAAAACCAATTCTGAGTTCAAAGTTTTGCTTCCTGTACAGAGAATTGTCCCCACCCCACCCCAGATTCTGCTGCCTCAACCTTAGGAGCTTAAAGGAGCAAGATAATTGAGGGTAGGCCCCCTGTATTTCACAGACTTTAAAGGGTATCAAGGATAAATTGATCTGCTATTAGTACGCTAGGGAGCTTCAGGCAGGCAAATAATTCAAAAATTAAGGTTCTGTTTGCTTCCAGCAACCAAGTGAGCTTCTTACTCCTTCAGGAGATAGGAGTTATGTGGCTAGTGGGATTTGGGAAGTGTTTGCTAATGGTGACTAACATGACTGGTATGGGGAAGGTTTTGGTTAACTGAACATATGCTCCTTTAGCTATGAGGGGGTCACACCCCACTAAAATCATCACAAATTGAAAATTTCATAAATTGAAATGTGTTTACTACACCTAGCCCAATGAAGGCTCTAGCTTAGCCACACAGTGCACTGTAAATTATATTGGTTTTGTTTTTTGTTGGCTTGTTGTTTTATTTTGTGGTGCTGGGGGTTGAGCATAGGAAGCAAGCATTCTAGCACTGAGCTGCATCCTTAGCACAGCATATTGTTTTTCACCCTCACGGTTACACACCTGACCAGGGACTGTTGCTCCCTGCTGCAGCACAGCCTCATGAGGGTACCATAAGGGTGTTTCTAACCTGGGGAAAGATCAACATTCAGAATGTGAAGTACAATTTCTAATGAACGCATGATGAATTCATACCATGATAAAGCTGAGAAATCCTATGTTAGCTATCATACATTGGGAGACACCCACATTACTCCTTGCACATCTGGCTGCATAAGAAAGACTCGTGAGTTACATGCCAACCCATAGGTGCCAGAGGAAAAATTTCAAATTGGAAAACCCACATTTCAAGAAGTACCAGTATCTCTGGAGGCTCCATTACTCTAATGAACATTTTGAGGCACAAGTCTTTGTGGCTGGCAGTTTTGGTAGCTGGTGTCTCTGGCAAAGGGAGTCAGCCTCTTTTTGAAGTCATTCCCAGAGATTCTGAATTGACCCTCCCACATGGCTGGTATCCCAGGTGCATCCATGTAGAATTTCAGCCTTTAACTGGACAGTGGGTCTTCACAAAACAGAACATCAGATCCATGGACACCTAGTAACCCTCTGACTTGGTGCAGTATTTTAAGGATGAGTCAACTCAACTTTGTAACAACAACAAAAACAAAAAGTTTAAGATTTTCTCATAAAATTGAAATACAATGTTTAAATAATGCAGCTTCACTTATCCTGCCTTTATATGGGAAAAAAGGCAAAAAATAACAATAAAAAATGCTGTACTTTGGGAGTAAACTTTATTTCCTAATGAACTTCCTGAGGCAAAGCTGCCAGATGACTGGGACCCTCAGTTGAATGCCTGGGAGTGGTTCACTGAGGTCTCAGTCAGGCTGTTGGCATTCAGGGCTGTTGGGCTGTTGAAACAGAACACCAGCAGAAGAGAACATAGAAATGGTCACTCTGTTCAGTGAGCAGAATTCATCCCCGTCTCAGCTCCAGCTTCTACTCCTCTTGAATAACCTTATAAAGTCTGAATGACCCTCGCTTGTTACCAATGGTTTTAGCCACTTGATTGCCACTTAGAAAAGTATAGAGCAGGAGATTAAAGACTAAGGACTTAAAATCAGCATATATTACAGTGATACAGCCATATCAATGTTTATAGCAGCTGAATTCACAGTAGCTAAACTATGGAATCAACCTAGATGTTCTTCAACAGATGAATGGATAAAGAAAATGTGGCACATATACACAATGGACTATAACTCAGTCTTAAAGAAGAATGAAATCATGGCTTATTGCAGGTAAATGGATGGAACTGGAGAATATCATCCTAAGTGAAATAAGCTAGTCCCTGAAAACCAAAGAATGTTCTCTCTGATATGCAGATGCTAACTCATAATAAGGGGTGTGGGTAGGGAAGAATAGTAGTACTTTGTATTAGACAAAAGGGAATGAAGGGAAGAATGGGGAAATGAGAATTAGAAAGATAGTAGAATGAATAAGACATTACTTTCCAATGTGCATATATGATTACATGACCAATGTAATTCTACTACATCATATACATTCAGAAAAATTGTATGTCAAAATTCTACAGTTATGTATAGTTAATAAAAAAAGTTTCAAAAATTGTGAAAAAAAAGACTATCCCCTTGTGTCACAAACTGTAGAAAAGACTGTAGTTTCTGATGAAACACTTTTTCAATCCCAGAAATCCTTATGATACAAGACTATTTCTAAGGAATCCAACTGAAGGTAGCTGACTACAAAATTCACATGGCTCAGATTGTAACCTATGCCACCTTATACATACCATCATAGAATATTTCACAACACATCTATTTTTGTAGATTGGACACAGGCTTATAAATCTATGTGCCAATTCTGAGTCAACCATTGCATTCTAGATTTAGGACTCCTACCAAAGTGGACATACTTATCTTTCTTATATAAAACATAGCCCTTCAACTCCTACAAGACTGATTACCTGGCTCTTTTAATGATCTGGGGCTAAGGCTGGCACCCAACTGCTGTCAAAACTTTTCAGAGTATACATTTGCTATTTCAGTCGAAGTCCAACATCACTCACAACTTTCTGGTTTTTGCATCTATTTTTTGTTTGGGGCCTTTTGAGGTTATTTGCAGCCTGATAATTTCTCACCTTCTATTGCCACTCAATCCTAAATAAGGTGAGATTTAACTCCCTTCATAGTTCCGTAGTGCTTTAGACAATGTAGCATAAAATTATAAGCCATACTTAACATCATTATTTGCTCGAAATTAGTGACTCATATTCTAAGAGACACTCATTGCTGTTTTAAGTCAACCAACTCTGACTAAGGCATGTGGTCACAATTGGAACTCATATTTCACTGATTTCAATAATCCTTATTAGATCATTTCAAGTGCAAAATTGCCAGAGTTCTGACATGGACCCCATAAGTAATGAGGTAATGGCATGCAAAGCTCAAAATATGGACTCAATCCACAGCACATGACAATTTTGGAGATTATGGAACATGAATATTAACGTATCCTTGAGATAATTTATAATGCTGTTTTCTTCAACTAAGAATGCATGGTCAAACTCACATGCTTTACAGGATACAGTGTGCCTAGTCCTACCTTACTTCTCTCCACTCCCCTCTCCTTTCCTATCCTTTTCTTCCCTTGAGTTTCCTCTCCTTTTCTTTCTTCTACAATAAATTAATATAATAAATGAATCACTTTGTACATTTTTCAAAAACTAGGCTTTAGGTGAAAAACCTATTACCATCTTTTTTTAATGCTGACAAGCATAATTTCACCTTGTACCACATAATAAATATATGGAGATAAAGCTGCAATATAGAGTGAGTCTTGCCTTGAAGTGAATAGAGATGTCAATCTGCATCTCTCCCTTAAATGTAGAGAAAAGG
>NW_025999991.1:234890-237366 GCF_001458135.2 Marmota marmota marmota | reverse complement strand
GATCATTTGGCTGATTTATTATTATGGATCATCACCTTGGAAGTTTCCTTAAAAGACCTTTCTGCGTGACATGTAATCTCCATCAGTGAATATATTTTACACGACATCTGCAGTTTGATATATACCTGGATTATAAACCATTTTAAGATTTTAGTTAATGTTCTACATTGCACAAATTGCTGTTTTAGCATTTATTGCTGGGCCATATTTTTCTATTACCTTCAGTGCTTTTGGCCTCTCTAGACAATGTGGTGTGATCAGTTAACTTTTCTAATGCAATTCACTTTAGATCTGTTGAATATTGTTTTTAAGTTTTTTGTATGGGTACAATGTATCTAAAATGATGTAGAAAGTATACAACTATAATAAAATCAGACAATTTCAGTAAATGACCTAATCTTAGAAATAGATATTTCATTTCCCTCGGATACCAGTCATTCTGACAGTTATTCAAAGATATTCCAGAGATAAAAAAAAATCAATATTTTATATGTTTTATAACTTCTTGTAAAGCTACAGTTGATACACACATTTTTATTTCTATTTTGTCTTTTTACTATCAAAAGATAGTGTTTCACTTTTGGTAAAGAAGTTTTTTTAACAGTTATTTACAGAAGGTTAGAACATAAACAACATAGAGGTTTAGAACTTTTAGTGGAAAAAATATTAGGAGTCTAATCTTAGCTAATGAGTAAAGAAACTGAAGACATAAATGCGTTCACAGGAGTGAACCTGGACACGCTTTGCAGATTATTTTTGCTTGTTTCATAAATTATTTCATGAGTTAGTATAATAGAACCAAAAGTATAGTTTTGGTCTCATTCAATTTGCTTATACTAAAAAGAAAATTAAAAATGATGCTTATGCTGCACTGACACACACCAGCAAGTGTTCACAAAGGGAAGCCAAACCAGAGCATAGGCATGAGATGATGTGGAGAGTGTTGGAAGCAGCCCCCCTCATTTGTCTTTATTACATTCCTGAGGATGTTTGCTAATGACTAAATAGCAAAATATATAATGTTTTATGGAAAGACATCGATGTCTTAATTTACTTAAATTTTAATTATGTGTTTTAAACCATTTTAATCCTGTTTCAATATTCCTCTGTATAAGATTACAAAGCCAGCCAGATCTTACCTCAAGCTATCTTCACTTTAGTGAAAACTGTCTAGGATTGGAGCGTGTCTCTATTGGGAATTAACTCTTTAAATTTTATTTTGTAAATTTCATCTAAAATACCACTGTATCTCTAGGTATAATTCAGTCAAATTGAGTAAAAAAGAATATGGTGCCCTGATAACCATCATAGCCCAACTTTGCGAAGAAAAAATGAAAAGAAAATGCAGTGATTGTTTCCATGTGTTTCCCATACTCTTAAGACCATTCCAAACTCCTATGGACAGTCAATATATATAAGAACAAAGGGCTATGTGAAAACCTAACCCAGCTATTTCTGGGTTGGAAAGAATAAATCCACATCTTGGAAAGAGAGACTCCTATGCTGTGTAGAGATGCCACAGAGGCGTTCAAGATGTGGGTGCCACACTGCAAGTCTGTTAGCTCCCTGCATATGAGGTAGAAGTGTAGTTCTTAGCCTCTACATCTTAATTTTAAATCTCCCCAAATGTGTTTAGTTGACTTCCCATATTTTTCTAGTATCAATATGGTATTCCATGCAGAAATGCTGGATTTCATAAAGCAACTGATAACAATTTTTATACATTTTCCACATGAGATTTTAAATGATAAAAACTATCAGTAAATGTTGAAAATAATGAAATATCTAATTATCTTTGTTAAATATATACCTTCTTGCTTTGAGCCGATAAAGAATTGTCAAACAATTTTTTGATGCCTATATTGAGAATTTTAATTTTCTGAGGTGTTTTCTTCCCATCAGGTTTCAGAAGACTAATTTTAAATTTTTGTTATTCTAGAATTGATATTTTGTCTGATTGTGAAATGTATGTTTATGAAGAAAATAAACAGATGTCCAGGGATTAACTTGGTTCAAACAGTGTTTCTGTGAATGCCTGGGAAAAGCAGGACAGGAAATTTGAAAGTGCAGAGTATTTGCCGCAGTCTGGCTGGGCACAATCAGGAGCCACTTGTCAAAAGAAACTAACTTTATTTTTAGAACCACACACGCCAAACAAAACAGCCTCTCAGGAAAAACCCTCAGAGCCTCAACTGCCACCACCGGCTTTCCACAAGCCTCTCTCTCCCCCCACAAGCTTCTCCCCCCCTCCCACAATCCTCCTGCTCTTGAGGCCAATTGGCTGGGTCACGTGGGCGGAGCCAAAAAAGTCCCCCAATGAGCAGCTCCGTGGTCTGAAAGGGCAGGGAAACAGCCCAATGAGCATCACCGCAGAGGAGCCAATCAGCTAGATGTTGCTGGGGCCGAGGAGCCAATCAGCTAGATGTTGCTGGGGCCGCTGTGAGCCAATCATCAGCCAGCAGCTGGTTGCTGGCAG
>NW_025999991.1:218231-224919 GCF_001458135.2 Marmota marmota marmota | reverse complement strand
TGTGTGAGGCACTGGTTTTGACTCTCAGTACCTTCTACGAACAAATGAATAAAATAAAGGTCCAGAGATACCCACCAGAGCTCAGGCCCTTCCCAGATGCACTGGAGCTGCAGTGGGATGCTCAGGCCCAGCCCAGAATGCTTCTACTCACCTGCAGACAACAACCAGAGCTCATGTACAGTCCAGATCTGCCCCCGCTGACCTGGGCAGGAGGCCAGACACAGGGTAGGCCAGTGTCCATCCCTCAACTGGGAGACCTGCACCGAGCTCAGGTCTGGCCCAGGACCACCTTCCCACACTGGCAGACACCTGTTGGAGCTCAGGCTCTGCCCAAATCAGCCTCGCAAACCTGCATGGAGCCCAGGAAAGGGTAGGTCCAGGTCCATCCCAACACTGGCTGACCCTCCCCAGAGCTGAGCCTCGGGCCATGACTGCCTCTGCCCACCAGCAGACCACTGCAGGAGCTCAGATCCAGTCCAGAGTCACCTTGAGGACCTGCACAGGAGACAGGGCCCAGGGTAGCCCTAGTCCATCCACTCATCTTGAGACTGGCACCAGAGCCCAGGTTCTGCTCAGGACTGCCTCCACCCTCCAGCAGCTACCTCCAGAGCTCAGGTTTGGACCAGGACAGACTTCCTACCAACAAACACTTGCTGGTGGCCAATCCTGGCCCATTTCAGCCTCGACGACCTGAGTGATAGCTGAAGCCCAGAGTAGGCCCTGGGCCATCCCACCACCAGCAGACCCCTGCTGTATCTCAGGCACCCACCAGATTAGCCTTGTAGATGTGCACAGGAGCCCGGGAAGAGGGTAGCCCTGGGAGCATATGTCCAATGCCACACCACGACCAGAGCTCAGGCTTGGCACAGGACTGACTCTGCCACAGGCAGAACCCTGCCAGAGCATATACAAGTCCCAGATTGGCCTCACTACCCTGCACAGGAGCCCAGGCAATGGGAGGCCTTGTTGCAACCCACCACCTGCAGAACCCCACCAGAGCTCCAGCTCTGCCCAGATCCAACTCAAAGACCTGGAAGGACAAAACCAGAGTCCAGGGTTGCCCTTGTCCTTCCAGTCATCAAGAGGCTTGCATTGGGATTCAGGCTCTGCCCCGGACCGACTCTGCCCTCTGACAGACAGCTGCAAAACTTCAGCCCCAACCAAGATCAGCCTCACTGACAGGCATGGGAGCCTAGTCCAAGGTAGACCTGATACCAGCTGAAATAAGTAGGCCCCAAGAAGAGCTCAGGCCAGACACAGGACCACCTCCGATCAACAAGTGGAGCTCACATTCGGCCAAGATTGGCCTCACTGACCTGCTTGGAGGCAGAGGCAAAGATAGGCCCAATGTCATCTGGCCACATGCAAAACCCCACCAGACCTCCAGCTCTACCCATATCCAACTCCATGATATGGCAGGAGATAAAGTACCAGCCCAGGGTAGGCCAAGGCAATCCAGTAACCATGAGACTAGCAGTCTCTGCCCAAAGGCCTACCCTGCCAAAAGTCATTTTGGCAGCCACCCAGATCAGCCTTGCTGACAGGTGCAGGAACCTGGCCCAAGGTAGGCCTGGACCCAAGTACCACAAGCAGGCCCTGAGCAGAGCTCAGGCCAGAAACAAGACAGTCTCTGCCCAAAGGCCTACCTCTGCCAGAGCCCATCTGTGCCCCAATCCACCTTGCTGATCCACTGAGAAGTCCTGACAGGGTAGATCCTGTTCCCTCCTGCCAACAGCTGACACAATGCTGTATCTCAGCATCCAACCAGTTAACCCTTGCAGATGTGCACAGGAGCCCTGGCAGAGGGTAACACTGGGAACATATGGCCACCACCAGACCTCCACCTCTGCTCAGGCTTGGCCCAGGACCGACTCTGCCCACAGGCAAGACACTCTCCAGAGCTCATTCCCACCCCAGGTCTAGCTGGACCATCTGCACCAGAGCCAGGGAAATGTTAGGAATGTTCCATTCCTCCACTGTCTGAGCCCTGCTGGAGCTCAGGCTTGGCCCAGGACCACCTCCACCCTCAGGCAATCCTCTGCTGCTCATAAATGGCCCATATTTTCCTTGCTGACCTGTACAAGAGCCCAGGCAAGGGAAGGCTGAGCTCCATCCTGCCAGCTGCAGACCCCCACCAGAGCTCCAGCTCTGCCCAGATCCAACTCGACAACATGGTAGGAGACAGAGGCAGAGCCTAGGGTAGCCCAAATCCATCAAGTCACCTTCAGACTGGTACCTGAGCTCAGGCTCCTCCCAGAAATGACTGCCCACTGTCAGACAGTCACCAAAGTTCAGCCCCAGTCCAGAACTCCCTCTGACAGGCAAGCAAGCGCTGGTTCTACCTGGTTCCCAAGGTAGGCCTTGGACCAACTGCCACAAGCAGGCCCCAAGCAGCCCTCAGGCCAGACACAGGACCGTCTCTGCCCACAGGCAGAGCTCAAACATGGCCAAGATTGGCCTTGCTGACCTGCGCAGGACCCTGTGCAAGGGGAGGCCCAGTTCCATCCCGCCACCTGCAGAATCCCACCAGAGCTCCAGCTCTATCCAGATCCAACTCGGTGTCCTGGCAGGAGACAAAGCCGGAGCCCAGGGTAGCCCAAGTCGATCCAGTCATCATGAGACTGGCACCAAAGCTCAGACTCCGCCCATGAATGACTCCACCCACTGACAATCAGTCACTGAAGTTCAACCCCACCCAGATCAGCAGTGCTGACAGGTGTGGGAGCCTGGTCCAAGGTAGGCCTGGGATTAACTGCCACAAGTAGACCCCTGGTAGAGCTCAGGCCACACGCTCTACAGCCTCACCCCACAGGCAGACACCTTCTGGAGCTCTGGCTCTTCTCCTATCAGCCTAGTGAACCTACTTGGGAGCCCACACATGGATAGACATAGTGCCATCCCGCCAGTGTCTGATCCCTGCTGGAGCTTAGACTCAGCCCAATACCACCTCTATCTATGGTCAGATGCACACCAGACTCAGGCCCGGGCCAGGACTTCCTCTGCTCACTTGCTGACACCTGCTGGAGCTTAGGCTCAGCCCAGATTATCCTAGTACACCTGTGGGAGTCCAGTAGTATGCCTGAGTTCATTTCTCCACTACTAGATAGCAGGTGGACCTTAGGCTTGGCTCAGGATTGCCTCTCCAACCTGCACGGGAACCTTGGCAAGTGTAGGACTGGTTCCATCCCACCACCTGCACACCTCACTTGGACCTCAAGCTCTGCCCAGGAGCCAGGCCCCAGGGAAAGCCCTGGTTCTACCTGCCACCACCTGACATCTGTGGTTCGTAGGCTCAGCCCAGTGCTTCCTCCTCTCATTGCCAGACATCTTTTGGAGCTCAGGATCACCCCAGATCTGTGAGGATGACCTGCAGTGGAATCCTGGGCACAGAATGGCCACAGGTCCATTCCCCAACCAGCCAACCACTGCAGGAGCTTATGCCTAGATCTGATCTGCCTGGCCAAACTCTCCTGAGCTCATGCTCAGGGTAAGCCTAGGACCATCCCACCACTGGATGACCTCTTCTGGAGCTCAGGCTCTGTCCAGATCAGCCTATTGCAACTGCATGGGTGTCCTTACCTAGGGTAGGCCTGAGTCCATCAAGCCACCAGCAGACCCTCACCAGATTTGAAGCTCATCCCAGGACTATCTCAGTCCACTGGCAGACACTTCCAGAACTCAGGCAGGGCCCAGGACTGTATGCACCCATCAGCAGACTCCCAATGGAGCTCAGGTAAGGCCAGATCCTCCTCATGGATCTGCATGGCTGCCAGAACCCTAATTAGGTATGGATCAATCCCACCAGGGGAAACCCCCCAGGAGCTGATGAATAAATAAATAGCCAAAACAATAAGTAAATAAAGGAAGGAAGGAAAAAGAAAGAAAACTAGCTTATTCATATTCTTGATTTTATTCACATTTACTTTCAGTAGGACATCATGGATTGATTCTATTCTTCAATGCAAGAGACTTACTTATATTACCCAAGCCTGATTTGGGTGACCCAAATGTTATCCATGTAAAAATTAAACATGATTGTAAAATATTGAAGATTTCTTCCTTGACTTTCACCAATATCAATCATATTCACCAGAATACCCCATCTGAAAAATTTGATTTCACATCTGAAATTTGGAAATAGAACCAGAATTCCAAAGCTGGCAAAGGGCTCTCTACATGAGGCAGAATTGTTCCCAGTTGGTAGAAAACAATATTTTGATGATGTTCCTTTGGGTTTCTGAACAGCTCACTAGACGTTAATCATATACAGAGCTCGTAAAATTCAAGAAAAAGAAACAAACACCTTAATAAAAGTGGGAAAAGACAAATGTAGGCTGTTTATAAAATATCACATACCATACACTTGAGATGGCATTTCATGTCAATATAGTNGTATTTCCACTCTGTTGTGGAAGTTATATTTACTATGGTTAATTGCAGCTGATCCTGTTTTTCAAAAATGGTAGCAATAAAATATCTGAGCCAACATACTCTTTTTGCAATGGGATTTGACACTGTTTTCTTTAATTGGATCAGCAACCTGGAAGGAGGGTTGTGGTGGCTTTGAAGTGCATACTGATAAGTGTCTGACAGAACCAATGCTGTGTGACTTACTATTGTGCTTTGTAGAGGGGGGTGCATGTACACTGTGTTGTGATATCAGCTTTGCATTTATGTAAACAGAAGACCTGGTAAGAATCGCTAACAGAAGGAAATGTTTATTTGGGGCTCACAGTTTCAGATGTCTTAGTTCATAGAAGACTGAGGTCATTTCTCTGGGCTCAAGGTGAAATAGGGCACCCAATGATGCAGCATCTTCAGTCTTTCCCCAAACTGGTTACCACCCAGTCTGTCCATTCAAACTAGGATGGACTGACTAGATTACAACTCTCACAATCCATTCTTACATTTCAACACTCCTGCATTAACACAAGAGTTTTACGGAGACATCTCATATCCATGGTTGGCAAAAACTCATGTTCATCTCACAATGCAAAATGCATTTAGCTCATCTCCAAGAGTCCTGTAGTCTAAAAAGTTCCAGCATTATCCCAAAATCAAGTCCAAAGTCTCCTCTGAGACTCCAAGCATCCTCTTGGCCCTGTAATGAAAAAATGCATGTTATACATTGTTTGAGTCAACTTTTCACTATTGTGGGAAAAGACCTGACAAACCAATTATAGGAGGAAAAGTTTATTGTGGGGCTTGTGGTTTCAGAGATCTCAGTCCTTAGATGGCTGGTTCCATTCTTCAGGGCTCGAAGCAGAACATTATGGCAGAAAAGTGTGGTGAAGGAAAACAGATGGAATCTGGGACTAGGAAGCAGGGAGAGACCAAACTCAGCTCACAAAATATATATATGCCTCCAGTGACTCACCTCCTCCAGCCACAACATACCTGCCTAAAGTCATCACCCAGTTGATCCATATTAGGGGATTCATGCACTTATTATGTTAAAACTCTCATATCCCAATCAATCAATATACCTCTAAATATTCTCACATTGTCTCAGACATGAGCTTTTGGTGGATACCTAATATCTAAACCATAAAAGATATATCCAGTGTACAGTGGCACTGAGTAAATACTCCCCTTCCAAAAGGGAAGAACAGGTACACAGAATGAAAGGAAGGGATTGAAGCAAGAACTAAACCCAAAAAATAAAAATAAATAAATTTTTAGCACAACCTTCAATATCTGAGACACATGGTGGTGAGATCTGATATCCAAAGGGCTTTTGCCACCCTGCCGTTTTGACCGTGCTGTTTACAGCACACAAGGGCTCTCTGTGCAAAACTAGCAGTTTTTCTTGACAAAGGAGCCACATTACTGGGCATCCCTCATTCCTAGACTCTCCATTCTAGCTATGGAGTCACCTTCACAGTTTCATGCATTGCTCACTCAGGGGAAATCCACAGGCATGTCAACCCTGCCACACTTTGCCTGGCCTCCCACTGAAATCTCAGTGGAAGCCTCCATGACCCCTTAACTCAGGGGTCCTGCAGAACCATCACCACATGAAGAATACAAAGCTCTGCTGCTAGCTTGAGCAATACCTGGAACCCCTGGAACTATGACAGCGGTGGATTCTGATTGCCTGTGTGGTTCAGCATGGTGAAACAATTCCTAGACCCCCCAGGTGAGTAGGATGCCCCAGAATCTCTTCTCAAAGAAACTTTCTCTTCCATATCCTTGACCCTGAGATGTGTGTGGTCAATATCTGCAATGTCTGGAGATACCCTTAAGCCACCCTTCCTATTGTTTCTTCGAAAAGCATTTTGAATCTTTAATGACTATAATCTCCTTAACAGTCACACTTTCCTTGGTCCCAGTTTTAAATGTACTTTTCTGGTCAGCAATTTTTAAAATCCTTCAGCTCTGCCTTCTGTTCCTGATTCTCACAGCAAATGTAGCTAGAAACTGCCAGCAATATCCATGCCACTGCCTAAATGCTGTGCTGTGTTGAAATTTCCTCCACCAGATCAATTTGCTGATCACCTTTAAGTTCAGCCTCCTAAGAATTCTGTGGTCATGGGCAACATGTAGACATGAATGTAAATATGTGGCTTCTAGTCCAATGCCCAGCAGGATATTCATTTCCCTCTGAAACCTCATGAGAACAGTCTACATTCTTAATCAACAATCAGGTCTTCAAACTCTCACCAGAATCATCCATTAAGCTCTGATA
>NW_025999991.1:198858-213594 GCF_001458135.2 Marmota marmota marmota | reverse complement strand
GACACACCCATTTTAGCCTTGCCTTATCTACTTAGAGTTACCACTCGGTGGGTTCCACTAGGATAACTGATCCACTAGGATAACTGATCTCATAATTCAATTATTTTATCTCTGAACATTACTACATTCACAGAATTTTGAGGAAAGCTTCTCATATCCAAACCATTACACTGTGTCTTCAGCTATTTTAAGAAGGCAGGCAGCTTCCTGAGAAGCTATGAACTCATGTGGAAAGACCACACATAGATGCTCCAGCCTGAGGTTCACATTAATGAACAATACCAAGTACAACACATGTGAATGAACTGGGCATCAGACAATTTCAGGTCTCAGTCTTCGAGCCATAATTCTACAGTTCTGGCATGGCATGGAAAAGATCAAGGTATTCTTACCAGATTTAGTACTAATTACAGAATCATGAACAAAACAATTGATTGATATTTTTAAATACTAAATTATTCTTAACAGCACTAGATAACCAGTCATTTAGCAAACGTGTATGGTAAATATTAAATGTCTAACTGTTGTATCTTTGCCTACGGCCTTCTTTTTCTAATACTTTATCCCAAATTGTGTTCAATGTGCAGATACCAGATTTAAAACAAAAACAAAACAAACAAATAAAAAAACATAAACAAACAAAAAACAGTTGATTGAAGATATCATGCCTGATTTTTTTCAGACATAACTTTCTTTTCTTTAATATGTGTAAGACTTGGTCTATACATTTCTCATGGAAAACACAATTTTCTCGATCACATTACAATTAGTGATTTTTGTTCATGTTTGATCATTTTCTATCAGAATTTGAGGCCCTTAAAAACATGAAACAAGTTGCAAGCTATAATGGCTAAGTAATTTTTTTCAGGTTTGCAAAATACATGACATGATGAAAAAGGAAAGATAATGACTTTCATGAGGAGCACTGAATTCATTCTCAATATACTACACTAATTATGCATTCATATTTGTTTACCTTGTTTTCATAGCCTCAAGGTATCAAAGTATATGTCTATTAAAATACCTAAATCAATTTATTTACACAACATGATTCAAGTACTTCTCTAATTTCACATAGGTCAAGAATTTGGTATGTGATGAAGAATGTGCTTTTCTGGTCTAAGATGCTTAGTATATAAAGATTTTTAAAGCTATTATTTTTCCACAATGTGTTTTTTATACTCAAGAACACTGAAATGACACTAGAATTCTCATTTATAATTTTTAGTTATGATAGTAAATCTGCCAATAAATAAAGTTTGAAAAGACATCCAACTTAACTAATTATAAAAGAAATAAAATCTAATTTAAGTACTCTGGCTTCTTGTAGAATTAAAAAAGCGCAACTCAAAGCCTTTTTGGCAATGAATACATGGTCTAGTTAATATTATCAATTAAATCTGAGGGTATTATGCATAGATTGGTTACCAAAATTCAAATGACAAGAAGAATTGCTTGCTATTAATTATATCACGCTCTTTTAGAAAAATTTCTTTGTCAAGACATTTAAGTTTTAGAGAGAAATATACCACTGTAAAATAAAATTCAAAATTTGGATTGTTTATAAATTTTTGTTGAATAAAATTGACCTAACACTTTAAATTCTTTTTAAAACAGCAAAATTTGTGAAAACTCCATTTATCTCAAATGTTCAAAATATAAAGATGTTACTGTAAGAGAAAGTATCTGCCCTTCAAAGTTTAGTATCTGTCAGTGAGATATAAATTCAAAGGGGAACTGGTTGAAGGGGGGAGAGAGAGTGAGGGAGGGAAAGAGAGAAGAAAGGAGAGAGGGGGAGAGAGAAAGAGAGAAGGGGGAGATTCTCTTCATGAAACAGATTGAAAACTGAAACAATAAGAAAATCTTAAGAAAGAAAAAGTAAATAAAATGTATCTAAGTTTTTATTCAAAGGGATGTCAAAAGAAGTCAAAGAAGCTTTCCTTTCAGGAAAGTTTCCTTTCAAGTTCAAAGAAATTATAGGAGACTAATGATGAACTAGAAACCAAAAGAATGGAACAAAGTCATCCCTTCATGAGTGACTATGTGTAGTTGAGTCGTTTATTCGATGACACTACGGTAAAGACAAGGGTCAAAGCAGACAAGAAAAAGTAAACAATTAATGTGAGATAGTCCTAAGATGGTTTAAAAAAGAAAATTTGATCTTCTAAAATCTGGATCTGATCTTACTCTGTCTCCAATTGAAATTCTTCAAAGACTTACCCTGTCCTCTTATAAAATAAGAATTTCTAGACACGAAATAGTGGCTGTGACCTGGATGCCACCTTGCACTATTTCTTCTCCTTACACTGTTACTAACATAATTGCTGAAACCGTCTCAAAACATCAGTTTGCTTTTGATTATTTTGCCCCTTCTGCCTGGAATATACTTCCCATGTCTTATTTAATATCTGTTCCAAACCATCTAACACCATTGATCACCATGTATACATCTGCATACATACATGTATATCCCTGCTTCATTTATTCACTTATGCATCTTTTCTCTTCTGGGCTATAAACCACATGATGACTAGAATTAGATTTCATTCATCTGAACACACTTAAAAATCAGCTCAAGTGCCCAACAGACAGGGGTTGATTCTACAAAGCTTTTTGGGTAAGTCATATGTGGAAACACACAGGTAGAAGGAAAGAAGAAAGAAGAGAAAGATGAGGTTTAATAGTATGGTCAAGTCTTGATCTAGCCATCTTCTTAAAAACAATTGGTTTACAAATGTAGTAGAAAAATAAAAAGCACTTGTTAAGTAAGATCTCACATAACAGAGGATCTTGACTCATGCTGAACAACATTTTATAAAATTTTAGTAGCAGTATCAATGAAATTTTAAAGTATGGTAGAAGAAGAGATACTAAGTTACTACCAACAATCATTAGAAGACAGCAAATAACAGCAAATTAAATAACGGAAAAGAAGTGGAGGTGCCACCGAGGTTATCGAGAAAATGGTAGAACTCAGAGTTAATTTATGTGTTTATAGCAATAAAGCCTGCAATCTTTTTCAAATTCCATCTGCCTCTCCAAACTTTTGTAGATGAGATTGCCATAAATCAATTTTTAAAAATAACTTATTGTTCAATAGATGAATCAAGGAAGAAATTAAAATGACCAGGATATGCTGCTCTTAATTATATAGTTTTTAAAGGTGGGGATTATACACAATTATCATCTTTTAAAAAATACATAGAAAATTGATAAATATATCGTATTCCAGTGTGTACCAAACAAAATGGCATGGACTTACTGAGACTTCCCATATGGCCTATTCAAATACTATCATATTTGTAATAGCAAAGAATTAATGAGACATTTTGAAAATTAAGCTCTACCAGATAAACTGGAGCATAAAATTAATATGTACATCAATAGAGAGGAAAATATAAAGAAGAGATGATGTTACAGAAGAGTTTAGTATTGAGACAGGGAAGTAAAAGTTCTTGGCACATGCTTTGATGCAGAAAGAATGGCAAAAAATAAATCTGAAGCACACAGGATGGTTATTTGACAGTTTTCATTAGACTAAGGAAGGACAAGGCTGAACAGGCAGTTCCTTTTGTGAGTTTTCTTTTATGTTATTTATGTATGGTTTACACCCACAGTACCTGGTTCTACTGAGGGAAACCATTCATGTTCTTAGTGAACAATATGTTAACTATTCAGGTGATGAGTTACCTGTCCAACAGGAAAGGAGGAAGGACGCAGGTGACCAATGTAGTCAATCACAGAGAGGTAGAGTTACAGTCTTCACTTTAAAATCAGTGGAATTAAAATTATAAGTTCCTAAAAGTCTTTTTTAGAAATGGAAACAAGACCATTATTAAAATCTTGTGTCAAAGAAGGCAGCGTGATATAATATGAAAGTTTTGCTCTCACAAAATTTTGCAAAGACATACAGAAGAGTGTCCTTACTAACAATAACAACAAAAAAAAATGAACAATAAATAGCAACTTATCTTTAAGAGGCTGTTCATGATTCAAAGACGTGAAGAAGTTGAGCATTTGTAGAAATTTCCTCATTTACTGAGCTTAGGCTTTCCCACGCAGCTTTCCTTCAAGGCCAAACTTGTTTTTCAGAGTGACAATACTACCTTCTCTGCATCCTCATAAATACTTGTTATTATTAATTTGTTAATACTATGTATTTGTATCTATTTTAGTAAGTATGTATTAGTGTGTCATGATGTTTTAATTTGTATTTTTCCAAAGTGTAATGATGTTGAGCATCTATTCAGGCCCCTCTTTTAACATCCACACATTTCTATATCTTCTTTGGTGAACTGTCCTAATCAAGTTGTTTTCCCATAGTTTTAATATTGATTGTTTGTTTCCTTAATAAAAGAAAGAGTTTGAGTGAGCAAGGAAGAAGTCTGGTCTCATATTACCTAATCTTGAAAGTAACAGGACATCATTTCTGTCAGACACTACCAACCAAAGAACACATAAACCTCCATTGGTGAAGGGGAGAGAGCACAGATTTTTATTTCTTATGAGAGGGGTACCAAAGAATTTGCATCTTTTAATATTGTATCATCCATCAATGGACAATGGATACATTAAACCATGCTATGTTCATACAAAGTTGCATTCAAACAACAGCTAAAAGAAATAGCCTCAATTAAGTATATTTTCATGGATGAATCTCATTACACAATTTTGAGTAATAGACACAAATCAAAGAATATTATGTATAAGACAAATCATTTTATATGGATTTCAAAGCTAAAAACACAATATATTAGTGAATTATATAGAGATTGAAATAAAATTCAGGATATTGGTTGCTCTCTATCTAGAAAGGGACTGTGTGTGCTGTAGGAAGACCCAACAGGCACTTCTATAGTACTAGGATTTTTCAGCCAGATCTTGGAAGCATCAATTTGTTTTCTTGTAACTGATCGTATACTTTGATGTTTTAAAATATATTCTATGCTTGAAATAAAAATAAATAAAGTGAATAATAGGAGTGAAGGGGAACAGAAGAACTCTGAAAAAAATCTTGAGAAATTTAATTCTTAAGGGAAATAGAAAGAAGATGAAGTTGCTAGAAAAGACAGAGAGTAAATAGAAATTTTATGTTCTTATTTGGAAAATAAGACAGCAAAGAAATGATCCAGGTGAGAGGCAATAAGAAAGATATAAGAAAGGAGAGATTGCCAAAAGAAGTGTCTCTGTAGTGATGAGAGAGACAAGGGATCTGAGGTCAAGGAGCGTGTCTCACATTTGTTAGGAAGAGAGACCTCAACAATCTGATAGTAAAATAATGAGAATCTGGATATGGGGAATATGTGGATAATTGTTATTGCAATGGGCACATTAGGCTAAGATATTCATTTAAAATTCGCCAGGATACCATTTACTGATTTGCAAAGAGAAATAGAGCCTCTAAGAAACCTGGACAATAACATGCTATCTAGAGATTCTGTACTATTTCTGTGGGGAAATCAGATGAGAGTCTTAGTTTTAGTATTAAAAAAAAAAAACTTGTTGCTCATGAATTAGAATATGGGGATTTGATCAGATAATTTTAATGGCTAGTGACATTAAGCTAAGATAACCATTCATTTGTTTTCATCTTTATTGATAATTCTCCCAAAGAGACTAAGTGGTTATGTTACCCTGGACATTGCTGAATGAACACTGATAAAATTCTCTAAATTTCATTGACATAAGTTTTAGGGCAAAAAAAGGTTTCTAATTCTATCTCAGAAAATAGCTATCAGAATTTGATTTAGAATAGCTGCTACTTGTACAGTCTAGTAAAGATTTTAAAATGCGGTTATGACTTGAAATAGATAATATTGTTCTCAGTACACTTTTATCGACAAATTCATAGCTCATTCTAAAACACCCTGAGTCAAACATGCACACAGCGAGAGCTCACTAATGCAGCCTTCTGCTCTCATCATCCCTGATGCTTCAGTTCTCGCTTGGGATATTTTATACTCTCCATTTCCATCAAATGGAAGCAAACTAGATTAAACAGATTTATCAATCTTAAGATACCTGGTAGTAGTCAATAGCAATACTTTCATTTCCTAGCTTACATTTAAAACACAGATGGAAGAAATTATTGGATAAACATATAAAAAGTGCTTCATATTTTGTGTGATGGATTTAAAAGCTTTTTGAAAATAAATATTAATATTAGGTAAGCATTTGCACGCAGTTTAAAGTACAATTTATATTTAAGAACTTTAGGGAACCAATTCATAGAAATGGAAGAAGGACAAGTAAAGTAGAAAGCTAAATAAATTATTCGCAAAAATGGCAGAAGAACTTCTGAAGATGTGAAGTCGAATTGCCATTCAGATTTAGTGCTTTCTTTGTCAGGGTATATAAATCGTGCATCTAATAAGTTGACTGTATACCAGAGTCACTTTAGGCCATCTCTGCTCTGAAGCTAGAAAAGTTGTTTAAGACTTTGAAACATAAGGTGCATAAAGAGCTCTCTAAGTCAAGGAAGTAGTCAAAGAAATTGATCAGAAATGTAGTTTTCCCAGCCTGTTAGTCCAGCTGCTGCAAACTAGATGGTTCTAAGTGTAAATCAAAACACTTACAAGCTAGATGACCCACGCTGTAGGTGAGCACACAGCTTGGACATCAAGTCTCATTTCACTCTTCCTTTGAATGAAATGATTGATTGATTGCTCACAGCTTGCACGACTCTGGGGTGCCCCGGATCCATCTCTGCCCCGCAACTCTCCATAGAGTTTGCATCATTGACTTTCTGCCAGCCATCTTGCTGCCAGGGCACTGAGTGACATTTAATGATCTTTCAATGTGACAATGTCACATTCATCACTCTTTATCATTCCTGACAGACCCAAATTCAAATGCAAACATGAAATGGAGACTGACTTCAATCAAAACTCTGATATACTTCTGAATTGACACCTTTCAACACAAGTTGATGAAATAACTTGGAAGAGAAAATTACCTGTTGCTTGAACAATAATTAAAAAATACCAGTTCTAAGACAGTCCTGAGACATCAAGGATGAGGATATAGTTCTTATAAAAAGCTTCAAGATGGAAATTATATGATTTCAACTGACTTGAATCAACATCAAATATTTATATGAACTTGGAGAAGATAACTTACTTTTAACCTACTATTCAGCTTTATGAAACAAGTATGATAATATACAAATGTGCTTTTTATAGTTATTAAGTGAAGAGGACACTCTCAAGTTATGATGATCATTTAGAACAAAAATAAAAACAGTATAATTTCACAAAATTGTTATAAATACTCTCCTTCTGAATCATCTTAGATATTATCAGATTATACATTTTTTTTCTGAACCAAATACCTTACCAAGGCCTAAACTTTGCTAATATCACAGACACAAGTCCACATTCATGGTGGAATGCCACTGAAATTTGGGGTCCTATATATTGATAATATATCCCTATACTGTTTAACATAAAGTTGTGAGAATGCACACAAAGACACGAAATGTGTACCAGCAACTCCAACTTTTGGAAACAACTTAGCCATTCTCAATAGTTTAAGTGAAAGAATTGCTACACTTCTTTATTAGAAACTAATATTTTGTTGTTGTTGTTGTTGTTGTTAAAATGTTATTAGTTAGAAAAATTTTGTTATCAAACTACTCAGTTTTTACATTTCAATTAATTCCGCATGTAATTGCTTTGTGTATCTGTGTGTTTGTGTGTGTGTGTATGTACATACGCACGCATGCTCACTTGCATGTATGCACATGCCCTCAAACATGCTTGTGTTGCTGGGGAGTCAACCCAGGGTTCATACATGCTAGACAAATGGTCCAATGCTGAGCTACATCCTCAGGCCTCAATTACCAAAAGTTGGGGTTTGCTCTTCCCAAACAGAATTTTAATACTATCCTAAACTTCATGAAGTTAGGGAAAAAGGCTTTTCCTCTGTACTTCTATATCTACAGAGCCCAAAGGTAAGTGAATAATGGTAGAATTTAATTGAATAAATATATCTTGAAACTTTATTAATTTCAGAATGAATGACAGCAGATAAGTCACAATAACTAGAAAATCCTTTGTTATTATTTCATAAGCTCACTTGAGTATTTCTCTAAATAAATGCTTCTTTAATATAATCTCACTTTGCCTCTGATCTAAGACAATTTCTACATTCTGCCTACATTTCAGTAACTATAGTGTTCTAGCTATCAAGCGGCTTGAGAACAGAGCACTACATTGTGTATTAAAGACAGGATCTAGCACAGAACTTATCACATTGTATGTGTTCAGTTAATATTTGAGTGAAACCCATGTCTTAGAAGCATTTGTGTCAAGAATGCTACAGAAGTTGCAGGGTACTGTACTTTTCAGAAGGGATTCTGGTGGTGCCCCCCAAGTTCCCCCTCACTGGCCATCAGTGTTATCTTTTAACAATTCACAGCAGCTCCTTTTTCAGAAAATTCTCTTCAGGTCAAGAGAGCCACATCCCTTCCACTCCCGCTGCAGAAGGGCAGACAGGGTACACAATAGGTCTAACTCTGTAGAGCCATTTGTGTCTAGACTTCTCTTTGGTATCACACTGAAGTCAGCTGAAACCATACTCTTGCTTACACATTATTTAATTCCCTAATCTGTGTCTCATGTTCTGCTTCTCTTAAGAGTGCTCCTCAGTAAATCATTTGAGTAGGAATTACCCTCTCACACTATCATGAGAGAACCTAATGTGAGGTGCATATGTGAGTGGTCCAGGAAGCTAATTCAGGACCTGGATTCCAATCACTGGCAGGATGAACATAAGGAGTCCCCTTGTGCCTGGTGGTGGTAAAGTAACGGAAGTCCCTGGAAATATAGCAATATGATTTTAAAAGATTGTTACTTGCTCAAATTGGGATGGGATTCATGTGCAAAACTCAGGAATTTGGCAAGTATGGGAGAAATAGCAACTGTAGAACTAGGTGACTATTTCTTTTCATGGCTGATTTCATTCAGATGTGGAAGTAATAAGTTTAAATTACCAAATGACCAATGTAAACCAACTGTGAGAGTCACAGCAGTATTGAAGCAGCTGGGCCCTCATGTTATGTTTAGAAATCAGACATGGTAGTGTGTGAAGCCCAGCACTTAATTCTGAGAGCAGCCAACCCTTAGGACTTAGACTATTGAAGTTTTAGACTATAAAATCAGGGTTTTTTCCAGGAAGGGGCAGGGGCCTTCGACTTGGAATGAGAACATTTCAGTAGATATGCTTGATCAGCTTGACAACCTTAGATCTATTTCTCATGCACTGTCTGGATCTTCCTAGGTGGTCACCCTCCTGATTAGGAGACAGGTTATAAGAAAAGGTGGAGCACTCAAGTGAGGCAATGCATCATAAAAATGCTTTCCCTCTGCAGGGTATGTCCTCCCTCCTTCTGTATTTGATAAAATAGCTCAAATCTCCTGGGAGCATGCTGGGAAAACCCACCTTATACCACATGTTTAGGGGAGGTTGAATGATGTGTCCAGTCCCCACAGATATGGAATATACAATTGGAAAAAGGCGTTCCAGAGGCACAGGAATGGCTGTTTCATTCAGCTGAATAAACAGTGGAAGCTGGTGTTTTAGATCTGTCCTCCCTGGTAATAATAGGGATGCTAGGATTCCAGAAGAACAGAGGCCAGCAGCCAGGACCTAACAATGAGGAGCGAGGAAGTGTGATGGTAATGGACACAAGGTTAGAATGCCAATGATCCAGAGAAATCTACAGAGACTATCAAAAGCACTTGGACTGAAGGAAGCAAAATTAGCACCTCTTAACATGTAACTAGAAGATTGAAAATGGAACTGCTGAAGCCAACCCTTTGCACATTTTCCAGACCAAAGCCAATATGGAGACTTCCCATCCTCACGTGGAAGGATCTTGTAATATCTGATCATGAGTAAGCAGAAGTGATCCCCCAGTCATTTCAAGAAACCTGTAGTTGTTTTCTGAGAAGCCACTCACTGTGGAAAGTGGACTTCAAGTTTTTTGAGAGTTTCTGCTTAGATGACCCATAGGAGTATCAGAAAATAGTTGAAGTTTTAGCCCAAGTTGGTCTCAAATGTGTCCATTGTGTCCCTGGACCCACCCAGCAGTGATTTCTTCAAATTTCATACGTATTATTTAAATGGATGTTCTTCATTTTTGATATCACAACTGTTATGGGATGAAATCCAATATAGTTGGAAAAATCATGCAGAAATCTCTAAGACTGCCCTTCTCCCACTACCAAGATAATGAACATAAAGAAATTGTAACCCAAAGGATGACACAGTTTGTGCCACACTGAAGATTTAAAATATGAATATAATTCATAAATTTGGTTCCTGAAAAACTACATAACATTATGCCAGATACTAGGGAACTTCTACAAATTAACCAAGCAGTACCTACTTTATAATTTTTAACTCTGGACATTGGCTTTGCCTTGTGAAAATATCTTTCAACAATAATAGAAAAACAAAAGAAAAAAGAAAAAGAAGGAAAAAATGTAAACACATGTGGAAGCTAGAAGAATTTTTCACTAGCAGGCCAACAATAAGAAAAGTAAAAGGAAGTATTCCAAGCAGAAGAAATGATATCAGCTCTAATCAGGTATAATGAGCATCAGAAATAATAACATGGGTAAGTATACAGCATGTTTTATTAGTGTATACTTAGAAGACAATATTTTTTGTCAAAAAAACAGCAAAAATTATCATGAAGAAATACAATTGCTGCTATATGTTGGGGTTAGGGAGTGATATATTTGGACTCTAGTGATTTCTTAACTGTCTCTTAAGTTTCTACTTACAACTCTAAATGGAATACACCTGTGCTTAGGTGTGTTCATGGGAGTTATGAGTAATTTCATACTTCTAAATGATATGTAGAGATGTACCATGATATGATGGGACATCAATGCAAAATGATATATAGTTCTGATTGTCAAAGAAATTATAAAATGTTTAAATGAAAATTGATCATAAATAAATAATTTCATTTAAACACTAGAATTTAAGAACCCCTGCATTTATTGTTGTAGGATATGTATGAAAAGTTTTAACCAGTTGATGATTTTTTATTGTAGGTTTACATATAATTGTGATGAGGTAATAATTCAGCCAATATATCATTGGTGAACATTTTATTCTGGCATTAGCAAAAGCTCAGGAAGTCAACATGTGTCTGCCTAACAGTTTTAAGGAATAAATCTGAACATTTTCTGAAGCTGGGTACTATATAACAGCAAGAACACCAAACTTAGCATATGAACCCAATGATACAGATTTGTCCAAGGACTCTTGCTGTGAAAAGTAATTGAAAATATTGTCAATTCTCTCACTTTCAAAAGACTTGTCATTTTGGACAAACCTTCAATATTTTCACAGTTGCTGATTCATTCTTGTTCTATTCATTTAATGTGAGAATTTTGCAAACATGTTTTTTTTTCTTTTTCTTGTTTTTTTCCCCCTATACTGAATCACTTTTCATTTGAATCAATATTTCTTTCAATTGGTACACACAAAACTAATTGTGTGTGATCATATGCCAAAATATCACCAAGTAGAGAACAGTAGGATTTTTATGAAGATATCTTATACAATATATTTAAAAATGGAATCAACTGAGTTTGAATATAGAATGTACTACACACTCTAGGCAAAGGTACCAAAAATTTGAATCAATTTATTACTTGTCAATACATATTTAACCTTTCTATCTTTACACACACACACACACACACACACACACCTTTAATTATTTTCATCTTTCATTTTAAAAAATAACAACATAAGATGTAAAATATAAGCTTTTACTAGTGAATTGAATTAACCTTTTATAGTACCAAGGATAGAATTTTATTTTAATTTACTTTTGACTCTGTCTCATCAGTGATACTTACATTTAATCTAACAATTCATACCCATATTCCTCACATAAAATTTACAAAACCTGGAATACCTCTCCTTTACTTTTTCTTGGAGCAAGGACATAAAGAGTGGAACCAACTTCACAAATTCAAAGTAATAAGTTGTTTTTAATAAGTACTCCTATCTATAGTGAGCCCTAGGTTTCATTTGGTTGACAAATGTTTAAATATATTTAATATAAGATTTTGTAAAAAAAAAAAATAGTAATGGGAGCTTAAATGCAAATGCAAATTGTGCTTGGGGGATTCGTGTGATAGTCCAAGCAGATGTCTGGTCTTAGCTGACTCACGTTCAGAGTTAGAATTACATTATTACATGTTGCATGCTGCATCTGTAGGGTGGGTGCTCCTACTTGTCCCTAATCGTATGTTCCTCAATTTTCTCCAACAGTTGTTTCTTATCTTATTATCTTTATAATCCGATATTCATCTCAAAACAACCTGAACAAATGTCACTACTATTTCTAAATATAAATGAATTCTAACTGAACCTAGACAAAAATCCAAACTGATTTTCATTGCCTAAAAAACCCTAAAAAATTCCACCAATCCAGTCTTCCAATATCAAGTATTTCCCACAGTGCTGTTTTATCCTTTGGCTGTTGTGAACTTTTCTGAGGTACCTAAACGCACTGACTCAAATCTCTAACATTTTCTTTCCTTTTTGCCTGGTTTTATTTTCTTCCAAATGTTTGTGTGTTTATGTGGCTCACACCTTAAGATTCCAGACACTTAAAATATGCTTTTCCCCACCTCCAATCACTCTTTATTATCCTTATTCATTTTTGATAACAATTATAACTACTTTAAGTAATGTTAGTCATCTATGTTGTGTTAGAAATAGGTACATATGTACATATTATACACACAAATATGAACATTTCTGTTGTGTTTATTCAATCTCCATAGAATTTAGAATGTCCATCAAGTAACAGGGACCTGATAAGTATTTCTGAATGACATCATGCAACTGTGAAGTAGGAGTTGTCTTTAAAATGAAGGAGTAATCAGGAAACTACATGAAAGAATGAGCATGCATGTTGACATAATAACAAATTGTAAATAACACCTTGAAATTAGGACACTTTAAATTACTTAAAACATTTTTATACTCAATATTTCAGACATTTTGCACTTAAAAATTTGGTAGAAGCTGGGTGTAGTTACCCACACCTATAATCCCAGTGACTCTGGAGGCTGAGGAAAGAGGATTGCAGGATCCAGGACAGCTTCAGCAACTTAGTAAGGACTTAAACAACTTAGTGATACCCTGTCTCAAAGTAAAAAATAAAAAGAGCTGGGGATGTGGCTCAATGGTAAAGAATTCCTGGGTTCAGTCCTCATACTCCCCAAAATATTTGGTAGCAATTTTTTCACATTTGTGAAAGTCATCTGAAGATTTTAAGAACTTTCACATTTTTAAAATTTTAAGTATTTTTAAGTATTCAGAACAGATGTTTGTGTTTTAGTAAATGTTGAGCCAGGCTAAACAATAGTCCTCTAAATTTTTCAATATCCTAAGGCCCAGGACCTTTGAGTATGTTAATTTATTGAGCAAAGGGAATTTTGTTATATTTATTTTGTAGTTGGACAGAATACCTTTATTTTACTTATTTATGTGGTGCTGAGGATCAAACCCAGGGTCTCACATGCTCTATTGTTGAGCCTCTGCAAAGGGAATTTTTGAGTATATGATTGAGGATCCTGAGACAGGGAGATGAGCCTGGATAATTTCCCTGGGTTGCCCTGCAATTTCAAGGGTCCTTACAGAAATGATGCCAGAAAACAAAGTCAGAGCAGGAAGAGTGGCAACCCAAGTAGATAGAAGAGAAAGACTTAAAGATGCTGGACTAGCTATGAAGGTAGAGGAAGGATCTGCAAACTGTGAAGAGCCAAGAAAGGATTCTGACCTCTCAAGAACACAGCAGGTACGTCAAGCCTGCAAGACTTTGCCTTCAGTCCAGTGAGACCCGTAGTAGATTTCATATATCTAGAACTTAAATAACAATTTTGTTGTTTAAGTCACAAAATTTTTGGTAATTAGTTGCAGCAACAGGAGAAAATGTAGATAATATTGTGGAAGAAATAAACAGGTGAGTCCGTGAAAGATTAAGCATACATTTTTTTTCCTAAATAAATTTAGATTCATAAAAGAGTTGCAAATAATAAAGACAATAGTCTCCCATTTCAGCAGCCTTCAGCAACCATCACCCACAACTACATTTTTTATATATATTTTTTTTAGTTTTAGGTGAACACAATATCTTAATTTTATTTTTATGTAATGCTGAGGGTCAAACACAGGGAATCATGCATGCTAGACATGTGCTCTACCACTAAGCCACAACCCTAGCCCCCACAGTTACATTTATACAACCATTTATGTCAAAATTAAAAGATTGACATTGTTAAAACATTAATGGCTACAGTCCATTCAGATTTTTTTGAGTTTTTCCACTAATGTCTTTTTCCATTCCAGAACTCAATTCAGAATGTAAAATTGTTTTTAGACAGGGTAATTCCTTAATTTCTTCTCATCTTTTGACTTTTAAATTTGAAATCCATTTTGTTCTTGTTTTTAATGAACTTGATAACTCTTTAAGAACATTTAGCCTGGCATGGTGGCCCATGCTTGTGATCCCAGTGACTCTGGAGGCTAAAGCAAGAGGATCACAAATTCAAAGTCAGCCTTAGCAACTTAGTGAGACCCTGAGCAACTCAGTAAGACTTTGTTTCTAAATAAAATATAAAATAGGGCTGGAGATGTGGCTCAGTGTTTAAGCACCCTGGGTTCAATCCCCTGTACCCCCCCCCCCAAAAAAAAAAG
>NW_025999991.1:188027-195811 GCF_001458135.2 Marmota marmota marmota | reverse complement strand
AACCTCATCAGTGGAGTAATCCATTAAACAGATTAATAATATGAATGGAATAGTGAGTGGTAGTAACTGCTGCAGGTGGGGTGTGGCTAGAAGAAATAAGTCACTAGGGAATGGTCTCAGGCTCCATTGGTTCCTGGCCCCTCCACCTCTCTCCGCTTCCTGGATGCCAGCCAGGGTTCCTGAGCAGCTTTCCTATGCCTCTGCCTTCCACCATGGTATTCTGCCTCTCTGTGGGCCAAGTCAGCCGACTGTGGACGGAATCTCTAAAACCATTAGCCAAAAGTAAACTTTTTCATCTCTTGTCGGATACTTTGAGCACGGTGACAAAAGGATGACTAACATGGGTTACTTATTTTTGTTTATTTTATTGAAATGTGTACATTTTAATATATTTTGGATATTAACCACTTATCAAATATTGGTTTTCAAATATATTCTCCCATTTCATTCATGGGTTCTTCGTTGTATAGATTTTTCTTTTCTATTGCTGTGCAAGAGATTCATATTTGACCTTGTTCTGCTTACTTATTTTGCTTTGGCTGATTGAGCCTTTTCAGTATCCAAAATTATGCCAACACCAATATCGAGAAGTCTTTTCTCACTTTTTTAAATAGGAAAGTTATGCTTCCAGGGCTTGCATTTAGATTTTAAATTCATTCAAAATTGATTTTTAACCTGGTGCAAATTAGGGTACAGTTTTACTCTTTTGCATGTTGATATTTTTTTCTAACATCATTCACTGAGAAAAAGAACATCAAGTTTTTCCCCCATTGCATCTTCTTGGTGAGCTTCATGAACTTAGTTGACAGTATATTTTGTCTTTATTTTGGGGCTCTCCATTCTGTTCTATAGGTCCCTTTCTTCCCTACTTCTTCAACCCTCCCTTCCTTTTATTTTTCTTTTTTTCATTTCCTCCTATTTTTATTACTATAGCTTTGCAACACAATTTGAAATCAGGGAGTACATTGCTTTTAACTTTTTCTTTCTCCATATTATTTTGGTCATTTGGGGTCTTTTGCAGTTGCTATGAATTTAAAGATTTTCTTCTATTTTGATGAAAAAATTCCAATGAGATTCCAAAGATATTTCAACATCTATACCCTATGTGCTATGGCTTTTAGTTTTACTTACTTCTTATAAAGCAAGAAAGACTTGCTTCTTATAATCAGAATTCTAAAGCTACTTGAAACTGAAGTGTAAATAATAACTTATATTCATCATAAGCCTTTCCCAATTTATATTCCATTTTTGTATGTTTATTTTTATTTACTTCTGCTTTGTGTATAGTTAAATTTTAGTTATGAAACCAAAGCCTTGACAATTGAAATATTTCAAAAGGCATAAAGGCTGAAAACACGTTTTAAGATCTAAGTCAATAAGTCTCTATGGGGATCAAACACAATCCACTTTAAAACACACTAAATTCTTTCTGAAATTGAGGTTTAGTTTTAATACCTGTGATGTTTGAACATGTATATTGAATAAAATCATTTGCTAGAAAGAGTAGGTTATGGTTTTATTAGAACAGGAGAAGTCTATGAAACAAGATTTAAATGCACAAAACTAAAATCTGAGAACAAGACCAAGGTAATGTGCTGAGGCAAGGACAGCTAATGTGAAAATAAACTTAAATACCTAAATGAAATGTCCATCATTTATGTTTTTTTTAAATATTTTGTAGTGATTTTTTGCTCTACTAGAAATCAACACAATGACAGAACAAAAATATTTAGGAGATGTGTGTGTGTGTGTGTGTGTGTGTGTAGAAATAAAATAAGCTCTTTTTATCCTATAATAATGATTATATATTCTTTTAAGGTACTTTTTAAGATGGACATGGGAAAACCATGACAGTTTATTCATTTTAAGACATTTTGCTAACATAAGGACATGTATTCTCAAGTGCAAAGCCAGCTCTGGAGAACTTGCAAAAGTTTGTCACTGGGTGAGAAGAAAACTTGAAGGACATAGAAGCATCTGAAATTAAGGCATATTGCTAGACCTCCGTGCATGCTTAGAGCTGGGCTTTCTCTTACATAATCACTTCACTGCTTTCATATCCTCCCTCCGGCCTATACATCTCCATCATTGTTATTCTTCATGAATGGATTCTTATTAAATATTTTAGTGTTTAAAATAGAAAGCCTTAACTGTTTTCCAGACATTGATGTCATTATGTCTGCCTTAGATTGCATGCAAACCCCTAAGAATAAACTCATGCAAATTTCTCCTTGCTCAAGAGTTTAAATACGAAAGTTTAAATGTTTTCTTTTTTTTTTTTGATGATGATGATGATGATACTACTTACATAAATAATAGGAATAGTTCCATGTAAAAAAGTATAATAATGTAGGGATGCTGCACATGTGTGTAACACATATTTCTAAAATGGTGCTTTATTTCTGTAGGTTGAACAAAAATGTTGGTTGAGTAATATAGAAAAAATAACTCACAAAGTCACTTTCATTATTTAATTAAAAGATGTTGATGGATCTTTTTTATTTAGCTTTATCTAGATCAAATTATAATCCTTTGGTCTTCCTTTATTCTGCTGAAAGGAAACCTGAAATTTAATTAGGACTATTTTTTTTAGTCACTTTTTCTCCAATACAAAGTAATCATTAGGTCTTTCTAAAGGATACAATTTAATTTAGTCATGTCTTGATTATGCAAGAAAACAGTATTGATTATTCTGCAGCAAAAGGGAGCATTTAAACATCAGTAACTTTAAAAATACAAGGTACTAAACCATATACTCTAAAACATCTACCCTCAAAGGTTTTCTATCACATTTTCCATCTCCACATTCTCCACCAGTAGAGAGAATATGTACTTCTATCACAGGCCCCAGACATTAACATAAAGATTGTAGAAGTTTTACATATGTAAATATAAATTTGCGTTACATATAAAGGGAAACCTTAAAATCTGCCTCTTATTATTCTATGTGCGCTGGCTTGCCTAGAACTAAGTGCTGTTCTCTCCCATTTATGTGACTGGCATCCCACCCAAGGCAAGAGGAGGATGGTGCATCAGTGGGAAGACCTGCTGGTCCTTTCCATCACTTTGTCTTTCAGGAAATATGTACAAACAAAGTTCAGGTCAGTTAGGCAGAATTTACTACTCCCTGCTGCTAAACAGCTCAGGAGGATGGGGACATCTGAAGCCCACCTTCCTAAATATATGCTGCTGTATTTATTTAAGGTGTGAAAACCCCTGGTCATGGATTATGCTTTGTTTTGTTTCCTTTGGACCTTATTCTGCCTAATTTCACTTGCTAACTTTCTTGCTAAGGAATTGTCAAGATGAGATCAACACAGGGTAAAATTACAAACTATCCCATATCCATCAATGAGTACTTCACAAGACTTATTCTAAGTTTTAGAAAAATGTTTCAATACATGTTACTATACAAGCAAATAGTTTATTATTTAAGTAACACTCATGCAGGAATTTATGTAACTTTTAAATATTCAACATTAACATTAATTCATCTTTCTTTTACAGAAAGTTATAATTCCAGTCCAGAACTAAAGTTGATTCCTAAGTGTGATCCTCCTGCCTCATCTTCTCAAGTCACAGGGATCACAGCTGTGGGCCTCAGCCCTTGGCCAGTCCTGTGCTTCTCAGTGAAAGGCTTGACAGGAATAAAAGACATAATGTAAGTTATTCCTATGACAATTAAGATCTTGGGGTTCTTTTATTTTTTAAAATCATGAGATCAATTTTTCCTTGTATAGATCATTTTTTGTTTTGTTTTTCTTAATATTAAAGTTTATTCCTGCCAGTTTAATCATAATGAGTTTTATATTTCTTGCTTTCTTTGCATATTCTATTCTCAAAAATAAATTTGATGTATAGAATCTCCAATTTAAAGATAAATGAAAGCTTTAGGACAGCTTTCATTAGATCTTCTCAAAGGCTATGGAATCATAGAAGCTCAACACACAAAAGTTTACAGAAAAATTACCTTTATAATTTATCCATTATTACTTTTAGAATTCATCTTACACCAGAAGCTACTGAAAAATGGATATCATTTAAATAATTCGCTCTTTAACATACGTGCAATATGCAAAGCATATTATGGCAGTTATGGCAAATAACAAATTAAATTTTAATATATTTCTTTAAGAACTTGACATTTCTTGAGATTCATCGATTGTTCAGGCCATATACAAAAATTAAATCCTAATTTATCTTGGGGACTAGCTCAATAAGAAGCACAGATGAGCATTCCCCATGGCCTGAATTAAGGACCACTACTCCAATAGAATAATTTATGAAAAATATTTATTCCATTACCAAACAATTTGGGGGCCCTTGTATGCTGCTTTATTTAGGGGGTGGGCAATGAATTTCATATGTTATGTTCAAAATTGATTAGGCAATTTTCAATACAGCGAGCTGTTCATGTCTTTTTACACAGCACTTACGGATGTTATTTGATCATCAAGTTGTTTTTTCTTGATGGTATCCTATTAAATATGACCAGTGTATTAGTTCATTGGTTTAACCTAAAGGGAAACTGAACTTTCTGAGGAAGCTAGCTTTCCAACTTGAAACAAGACCCACTGAAGTGAAGATCTTCACTCTCATTGGGTCTTAGAGATGAGAATCCTGTCTCCCTTGATATGTAAGTTTCAGCGATGATACTCAGCTCCTCAAGAAAGACATTCCTGGCCACAGTCCTGACCTGTGACCTATTCATCTTTAAGAGAATTTATATATGCTTTGGTGGGAAGAGAAAGTCATATCATTAGAAGTTTTCTAACGTAAATCCTCTGGAACCAAAGAGGGAATATTTCTTCCCCTATTTTCAGCAGACAGAACTAAGCCTTTTATTGTTAATCTGTATTTGTCCTTTATTTTGTATTTGCATGAGTAAATGATAATTATTTTTATTATGAAATGCCAACTACAAATAATGTAATTATCTACCCACACAATCCAAAACAGTCTTTCCTAAATATGAAAACTAATGGAAGAATAAGTATGATGGTAAAAAAAAAAAAATAGTGAACCAAAAAGGATATATGTGTTTCTTATAAATCAACAACATCAAGTTAGAAATACAGATGTAAAAAAAGATTTCCATCCAAATTAAAAATATAAAATCCCTCAGGAATAAATGTAGTGAGAATCACCCTGAATTATTATGCATAAAACTTTTATATGTTATTTAGGAACATAAATGAAGAGCTGGATGAGCAAAGGTATTGAGTTGTCAGTGATGGAAAGGCTCAGTATCAGCAGTCACCAGTATTTTCCTCTGTCTCTCTCTATTTGCTCAGCCATATTTTGGTTTTCTAGTCATGCTCCAGGGAACTTCTGCTGCCCCCAAGCTGTCTAAGATCCTGGGTTACATTTTCTACTACTAACTTTCTTTTATCCTGACTCCATTTGCTTCTCATTTTCATTTTACAAAATTAAATAAAAACAAACTCATGCAAATGAGAGCAAGTGGCACCCACACTGGAAAATGGGAAGAAAGTCAGAAGGTAAAGAGTGAGAAATTAAAGGGGCTTGCTGGCCTTCTCAGATCTTAACTCTGTAGCATGCTGAGATCTTCCTGTAGCGGATGGACTTGGAGATGGTCCCCATGGCCTTGGCAGCCACATCTGTAGAAGTCATTAGAAGGAAGCAGGACTTGGCTCAGGGGATAATGGATCTGCTATACAGTCCCAAAGACAGAAATCACCGGCCCCTGCACCACACCCCCAACCAGAGTGAACGTTCAAATTGAGTCTGGATGGCCAGGCTTGGTATTCCTGCATTGATTATTCCAGGGATAAGGGACAACTGGAAAAGGGTGAGCCTGGGCAAGCCTGGGCAAGCCTGCCCAAAGTGGTTGTATTAATGCCCTTTCACTGCTGTGTTCAGAAAACCTGGCAATAATAACTTGGAGGAGGAAAATCTTATCTCGTCTCACAGTCTCAGAGATTCAGTGGATGGTCGGCCTACTCCATTGCTCTGGACCTGAGAGGAGACTAACATCCTGGCAGAGGCTGTGGCAGAGGGAAGTTGCCCAGAAGATCAGAAGCAGAGAGAGCAGTAAGGCACCAGAGAGGAAGTAAATAATCCCCAAGGACATGCCTCCAGGATCCCATGTCCTTTAGGCTAGCACCACCTGCCTACTGTTATCACCCAGGAATCCATTCAAATCATTAATCCACCATGACTCTCATATCTAATTATTTTGCCCCCTGTCCTGATGGAGAAGCTTTGAGTAGAAACCTTATATGTTAACTGTAACAGGGCCTCCTGCAGCTAAGGGGCAGATCTCAGCATCTGGCAGCCTGGCTTTCACCATGGATCTGGCATCACTGTGTCCTCCCCCAATTCTGATTAGGATTTTAGGCTAAAGAGAAAGGCATGCTATTTAAATTCAATATATCAATGGCACAAAGTAGAAAATCTGTAAAATTATTTGCATATTAATAATTTTCTTCAAATTAAATGTAGCATGTTTTAGAAAGGGTAGACTGAAAAAAAAAATGATGTGTGGAGATAGAGAACCCCAGGGAAATAAAAGAGGATTTATTCCTGTCTCATGGCATATCCTTACACCAGACTCTGGATGGTAACTACTTGAATTGGGATTTGAAATAATTCATGAGTGAATATCAGTGGTAACTCTATATAAAATAATAAAATGGTGGTTAAAGGGTATTCATAAGCCTAAAAACAAAAGGGTAGATTTAAGCCTAGGAAATTTAAATAGATGAATGAAATACACACACAAACACACACACCCACACACAACTTTGAAAGAGTAAACTAAAAGGAAGAAAATAATAGAAATAATTATAATCTCACATACAGTAAAACATTTATTATTACCTTTATTCAGTGTTGTCTATATTTATTTTACTCTATTATAATATATCTATATTCATTCAGTGCTTTGTGAGGTTCAAGATTTTATTACTTTTATTTCTTATCTCTTTAATTTCCATTCCAGATACTATGCTTTATTGCTTTTCAGAAAATCTTATAATTAGATAACAGGAGAATCTAGATTTCAACATCTGCCCCTATGGGTACCACCCTGACAATCTGTCTCCCACCTAAGACACTTGACCATGGTAGGATACATACAAATGAAGCAGACTGAGTTTGGTGGCCCCTTATGAATTGGTGGCAGTTTCCTCCTGCTGAGAAAAGAGTCTGAGGGTAGGGGTTACAACTGTGCTTCTCCTGCACTCCAACATGCCCTAAAGGGCAAAGATGGAGCTCGCCCCCTGCTGGGCCAGTCTGGAACAGCATGGTTAAATACCATCCCTACACTTCCTGCCTTTGCCCCATGGCAATGTCTTCTCCTTTTAAACTTTCTGGGATTTGAAAAATGGATCTTGGGGAACAATACATTTCTTCTTTCTCCCAAGTTGATTTGAATACAACCTGCTTTCCTTCTAATTTGACTCCGAGTATTTCTGGAGCAGTGAGCTTGCAGCCCAGCCTCTTCCTCCCCAGGCCAACACGGATGCCCAGCAACACAGAGCGCTTTCATAAAAAAGAAAGAAATTATTCATCTTGGTGGACCAAGACCACGAGGAAGCATGTCTCAGAGAAAAAAATGGAAAAAAAATTTATTGCCTGAAGTTTAAAATTTATAACATTTTTATTTCTCAGTTTTTGAAAAATGAAAACTTATATATCACTAGCGTTCTAAAATAAGAATTGCATGATTAATTTTTGAGTATTTTCATACAATTAAATACAAAGTAGAAGGGTGCTTTACAATATCAGTTTCAAAAAAGCATATTAATAAAGTATAACAC
>NW_025999991.1:164395-183715 GCF_001458135.2 Marmota marmota marmota | reverse complement strand
AATACAGCGAGCTGTTCATGTCTTTTTACACAGCACTTACGGATGTTATTTGATCATCAAGTTGTTTTTTCTTGATGGTATCCTATTAAATATGACCAGTGTATTAGTTCATTGGTTTAACCTAAAGGGAAACTGAACTTTCTGAGGAAGCTAGCTTTCCAACTTGAAACAAGACCCACTGAAGTGAAGATCTTCACTCTCATTGGGTCTTAGAGATGAGAATCCTGTCTCCCTTGATATGTAAGTTTCAGCGATGATACTCAGCTCCTCAAGAAAGACATTCCTGGCCACAGTCCTGACCTGTGACCTATTCATCTTTAAGAGAATTTATATATGCTTTGGTGGGAAGAGAAAGTCATATCATTAGAAGTTTTCTAACGTAAATCCTCTGGAACCAAAGAGGGAATATTTCTTCCCCTATTTTCAGCAGACAGAACTAAGCCTTTTATTGTTAATCTGTATTTGTCCTTTATTTTGTATTTGCATGAGTAAATGATAATTATTTTTATTATGAAATGCCAACTACAAATAATGTAATTATCTACCCACACAATCCAAAACAGTCTTTCCTAAATATGAAAACTAATGGAAGAATAAGTATGATGGTAAAAAAAAAAAAATAGTGAACCAAAAAGGATATATGTGTTTCTTATAAATCAACAACATCAAGTTAGAAATACAGATGTAAAAAAAGATTTCCATCCAAATTAAAAATATAAAATCCCTCAGGAATAAATGTAGTGAGAATCACCCTGAATTATTATGCATAAAACTTTTATATGTTATTTAGGAACATAAATGAAGAGCTGGATGAGCAAAGGTATTGAGTTGTCAGTGATGGAAAGGCTCAGTATCAGCAGTCACCAGTATTTTCCTCTGTCTCTCTATTTGCTCAGCCACATTTTGGTTTTCTAGTCATGCTCCAGGGAACTTCTGCTGCCCCCAAGCTGTCTAAGATCCTGGGTTACATTTTCTACTACTAACTTTCTTTTATCCTGACTCCATTTGCTTCTCATTTTCATTTTACAAAATTAAATAAAAACAAACTCATGCAAATGAGAGCAAGTGGCACCCACACTGGAAAATGGGAAGAAAGTCAGAAGGTAAAGAGTGAGAAATTAAAGGGGCTTGCTGGCCTTCTCAGATCTTAACTCTGTAGCATGCTGAGATCTTCCTGTGGCGGATGGACTTGGAGATGGTCCCCATGGCCTTGGCAGCCACATCTGTAGAAGTCATTAGAAGGAAGCAGGACTTGGCTCAGGGGATAATGGATCTGCTATACAGTCCCAAAGACAGAAATCACCGGCCCCTGCACCACACCCCCAACCAGAGTGAACGTTCAAATTGAGTCTGGATGGCCAGGCTTGGTATTCCTGCATTGATTATTCCAGGGATAAGGGACAACTGGAAAAGGGTGAGCCTGGGCAAGCCTGGGCAAGCCTGCCCAAAGTGGTTGTATTAATGCCCTTTCACTGCTGTGTTCAGAAAACCTGGCAATAATAACTTGGAGGAGGAAAATTTTATCTCGTCTCACAGTCTCAGAGATTCAGTCGATGGTCGGCCTATTCCATTGCTCTGGACCTGAGAGGAGACCAACATCCTGGCAGAGGGTGTGGCAGAGGGAAGTTGCCCAGAAGATCAGAAGCAGAGAGAGCAGTAAGGCACCAGAGAGGAAGTAAATAATCCCCAAGGACATGCCTCCAGGGGGAATACTTTATTTAAAAGAGCTAACGTGGCATTTCTGGAAAATTATTATTTTACAATTCTTTGACTTTCATCTGCTTATTTCATGCTTTTTAGCAATCCTTTTTTTTAAATTGTATACTAAAATCAGGCTGCCTTAATAGATCTCAATAAAAGAGATTAATACCTCATTTTAGCAGTGTTTATAGATTAAAGTTATTTTCACCTCTAATTATTTATTCATTCACTTATTTATATGATCAAATATTTATTGAGCTATTTATTTACCAGTTCCAAATTACATTTTGGAACAAAGAGAGAGATGGAGAGATAACTGTAATGGTGTAATAACTGCCATGTATGTTAACAGGAAAGTTGGAGACTTTCAAAACATGTTTTATTGTGGATCTGCCATCTCATGCAGAATGTAAGAGATGTTCCAAGTAGAAGAAATACAAATGTCCTTTCACATAGAAAAAAAAATCATGTGCATTCTTGACAACAGGATATTTGATTTATGATAAAAACTGTGAAAGGAATCTTCATCCCCCCTTCCAAGCAAACAGGTCCTAAAACCCTTGAAATCTCCTAAAGTGATAAGTGTCTTTCCATCTGCCCTTGTGGTGACTAGATCCTCATAGGATGAAGGGAAGGTAGCTGCCCAGAAAATCTTGAATCACAGATAGGAACCCTGTGTGGACCACATCACACAGATATAGACCTGGGACATCTTGAATCACTCCCTAGCTATCTGAAAACACGAAACCAATGCCAAATCCTCCTTGAAAAATAAATTCTTTTTAATATTTTTAGTCTCACTCTCCATAATTTACTTTCAGTAATGATAGGTTTGTGCAAAAGGGTATTTAAAAAAAATGATATTGGCTACACTATAGTGGAAGACTCTTTTGTCTTAATGGGTAATGAATCATGATTAAAAATAAATTTCTAGCCAGGTGAGGTGGAGCATGCCTATAATTCTACCAACTGAGAAGGCTGAGGCAGGAGGATCACAAGTTCAAAGCCACCCAACTTAGTGGACCCCTAAGCAACTCAGAAAGACTTTGTCTTAAAAATAATTTTTTTTAAAAAAAAGGGCTAGGGATGTGGCTCAGTGGTAAAGTGCTTGTGTGTGCAATCCCTAGTACCAATAAATAAGTAAACAAATAAAATTTCTTCTAGCTCTTTCACTTAATTTGTTGAATTTTAAGTGTTTTAAATTCTCCTTGTTACCTGTAACCTGGGGTGGTAATAAAACCTACCTTCAAGATTGTTGTGAGGACTGAATGAAAGAACACTTACATAACAACAATATAACAAAATGCCTTTCACATGACAAGTCTTTCAAAGAGAAATTGCATTGAACACTTCTTAAAAATGGTAAGGAAGCCAAGTGTGGTGGTGTTTAATTCCAGAAACTCAGGAGGATGAGGTAGGGGAATGGCAAGTTTGAGGACAGCCTTGTCAACTTAGTAAACTGACTCTGTCATGAAAATAATAAAAAGGGCTATGGATATAGCTCAACAGTAAAGTGTCCCTGGATCCAATTGCCAATACACACAAAAAAAGACTTTCTTAAAAATTGTTAGATTAAACTCGACTGTTCTGAAACAAAACACAGAAGAATTTTTAAATGTTGGAGTAAACTTAATGGAAAGGTTTCATTTGAGGGCCAGTATTTCAATGCAATTAGCTATTGTGTGTGAATTGTTGCACAAGGAAGTGAGGTACCTATGCTCTCCATATTGACTAGAAGATAAAGGTCCCCTCACCTCCCCTTCTCTTTTCTTTCCTTTCCCTTCCCTCTCCCATCCTCCTTCCTGCCCTTCCACTTCTTTATTTTTATAAAGACACATACCATTATATCTATAGTTTTAACAAATGTTAATATATATAATTATAGAATATAATTTTCCATATATGTGACTATAGAGAAGATCTCTAGAACTTAATCTTTTTGTTGAAATTTTACATCCTTTGAACAATAACTCCCTTTTTTCCTCTACCACTAGTATCTGGAAACCATCATTTTATATTCTATTTCTATAAATCTAACTATTTTTAGATGCCTCAAATACATAGAAAAATACATTACCTGTCCTTTTGTGATTGGCATATTTCACTTTGTACATATTTCACTTTGTACAATGTTTTATAGCTGTAATACTTCATTTTATCGATTCCACAATTTCTTTATTCATTCATCTCTAGATTGACATTTAGTTTGTTTCTACATGTTGGCTATTGTAAATAGTGTTGCAATGAACACTGCAGTACAATTATCTCCTTAAAATCCTGATTTCAATTTTTTTTTTGGATAACTACCCAGAAATGGGTAGCTGGATCACATGATAGTTCTAATTTTGACATTTTTGAGGATTTTCTATACTGTTATTCATATTTGTATTCCCACCAGTGTACAAGGAATTTATTTTTTCTACCTCCTTCCAGTGCTTTTCACTTTTTAAAAATAAAGATCTTTCCTTGGCTCCTTATTATAAAACCTTGTGGGGTTTCTGGAGGTAAACCCTGTGAAAGTGATGTCTCCTTAACACTGTGACTTTGAAAAGTATTTCTGGTTCTCATGCTGGTCCACATTTAGCCTCAGGAATTTGTCAAAATGGCTATTTAAGAGTTCTTGTCATAAATGAATCTTATAGCTTCTATTTCAGGTAGTCTGATCTTGTCTGTAATTCTCAGTATACACCTGTCTTTCTAGATTTGGCATAGCAGTTTGCCTTGTGGTGTCAGTTCTCTGAAGCGTCCAAGATAAAGCCTTGATTTTTCAATTTGTTCAGCCATTTCTTGCTAGGAGCAATGACTAATGAGTTCTTTAGGTCTCTAGGCTGAAGCACTCATTGTGTCTTAATTTGTATTTCTCTAAGGATTGTAATTTTAAATACTTTCATATGTTTATTTTCTATCTGCATATCATATTTTGTGAAGTATTTGCTCAAATGTTTTGTCCATATTTTAACACTTAAAATACAATATAAATTAATGTATTTATAATACAACATAATTTATAATACATTTAAATATTATTTTGAGTGTATACCCTGATAATAAACCGTTTGCCACAAACTTTACAAATCATATTTTTGACATAGATTTTCAAGTGCCTTTTCATAGAACTAATGTTTTTAATTTCCTAAACTGTTCATTTTTTTTCTTTCATGACTTTGGTGTCATGTCAATCCATCTGACCAAAGATAGTTCAGATTTTTTTCTACTTTTAGAATTATTAGTGTTAGATTATACATTTAGATATGATTCATTTTGAGTTTTTAAAAACTAAGGTATAAATTATATGTCAAGACACTTTAAAAATATATAGATGTTCAATTTTTCCTGCACCATTTATTGAAATGCTTTTATCCCTTTGAACTGCTTTTTGGATTCTTGTTGAAAAATCAATTGATCTGCATTTTTGAGAGCTGGTTAATGGACCCTCTATATTATCCCTTGATGCATGTTTCTATTTTTGTAAATACCACATTGTCTTTATTCTTATGACTTTGTAGAGGGCAGTGTGAATCTTCCTATTTCATTCTTTTCAAAATTGCTTTTAATCTCATCAATGTCTTTTTTTAATAAAAAGGCTTCTGAAATTTTCCTGGAGATTTTTGACTCGATAGATCATAGTGGGGAAAATTCATAACTTTAAGTAATTTTCTGATACATGAGCAGGGTAGATTTATGTGTTTTTAAGAAACCTATGAGCTGATTCATAAGTATTTTAAAATTTTCAAAATACAGTTTCTGCCATTTTAATTTTTGGTGATATTTCATTTTTTAAAATTTCCAAGTTCTAATTGATAATGTGTTATTTATTATCTCCAGTGTGTGGAGTGACACCCCTTTATAATTTTCAGCCTGTGAATTTGGAAGGGAGCTGCTTGAATGGGATTTCCCATATCTGCCTAACACTTTTATTACTCTTTCTGCCTTCTCAGGGATATCATCCTTTGTTCAATGTCAAACTGTCTCTTCTCAGTTTCAGAAACAAGGCTAACTTCCCTTCAGTCTTCTTTCACCACTTTTCTAGTAATGACTCTTGTAATTCCAGTCCAAATTAAAAGCTCAAACTAACCAAAGCATCAATGTTTTTTTTTTCATCTGTAAGTGTTCAAGGAAAACTCCCAATGAATGTATCTATCAGCTATTTTAAATTGTTCCTTCTTTTTTTTCCTTTTTCAAATAGAAAAAGCCAAGGGAAGGAAACTCCTGAATTTATGTGACTCATTATCAGCCTTTTATAACTCAATACTTTCTCTCACCATCATCAAGTGGCTTTCTCAAGCCAGATCTTTATTTAATTACATAAGTTCAATCTAGACCAGCACTTAATTACCTAAGTACTGACTACAACACACCCTGAGTTTGGCAGTACTACTTATTGACCATTTAAATATTTGTTGAGGAAGTTAAAAAAAATGGAGTAGATACACTTAGTCCTTGCTCTGTCTTCAAGACCACTGAAATCACTGTAAGAGTGACAGGAATCGGAAGACATGCAATAGTGGAATTTGGCATCTGTAAGTAATGAAGTCAAACAATAAGAGGAAAGGCAAGAACAAGACAGAAAATGGTTAGTGCCCTTCTGGATTATAAAGTTTATTTTAATTAACATTCCTGGCTTAAATAGGATGAGGATAGAAAGCTATCAAATAATGCTTCTTGCATTGATCTAAATAATGAGATTATTCAAGATTTCTGAGAGGTTCACTAATTGAAGAAAAAATGAAGGAAATCTCTTTTATTCTGAGTTCTTTCAATATCAACTCACCAATTGCTAAACTAATGTACACTAAATCCACCTAGGACAAACATACAAAATCAGACTTCTCCTTGACCATTACTACCATAGATGATCAGTGTTTTCTTCTTTTTTTTATTTTAATATAGGCATTGAGATTAAGGTTCACAGCAAGTTAAAATAAGTTAATCAATAGAACACTCACATATATTAAGAACATTGACATCCTAATAAATAGGTGCGCAAATGATGTGAATGGACAATTCATGGAAAAACAATTTACTTGTAGGTATACATACATAAATATTTTCTCATTTATGCCAATAATGAAAAGTACACTAGCTACAATGAGACACTAAGCCACTATAAAAATAAAACTGCCTCTTTTTTCACATTGTATATTTTAGCAATTCTAAGATACAAAATGTTTACATTATCACATATCTGAAGATGATGAATCTTTCTATAGTGGCCTCTTAGGTATAACTGGTAGATAGAGACTTTGGTTCATGTTGCCATACCTAAGTTGAATTAATAAGTTTGTGAGGCTGGTTATTGTCACCATTAAAGAAATCATCATTATTTTTCCCACTGAACTCATCAAGAGGGAACAGGTATGCTGCAGTTACAAGCAAACTCAAAATCTCAATAGCTTGATACATAGACTTATTTCTTGATTATTTTATGTTTATTTTGGGTCAGCTGGGGTGTCTCTGCTTGTTAGGTTATTTGAGGCATTATTGGATTCTCATACTGATTAGAATTTCCATAATGACTTCAGCAATTTACCTGATCAAACATTAAACGGAGTTACTTCTGCATACCATCTCATTGGTCAAAGAAAGCCATGTGATGACGATGAACTTGAAATGGCAATCCTGCTATCACTCATAGAGGTGCACTGGAATACTGAGGAGTAGACACAAGTCCTCCATGGACTCAACTCAGCTGTTGCTTTCTTTACCCCTGCTTTATCATTTGGATGAATTACAAAAAAATGAATGCCTTTTGATTCAAATTCACATTCATAAAAGTAACAGTTGACTAGGTTCATTTTTAGAATGATTTTGAATAAGAACCCAGTGACATTTATAATTGTTCTTAGTGCTAGATTGTATACCCTCCTGTCCTCACCTCAATTTGTATGTTAAAATCTTTATCCCTAGGACCTCAGAAGAAAGTGTCCTGATCATGTTACAGAGCTGGGGCCTTCTGGGAAACTGAGCAGCATGAAGTTTTAATTGCAAGAATCAGGGATTGAAAAAAATCAGAGATTTCAGACCTGTCACTCAGAGTAACAGACATGAGTTTCTTAAAAGAATAGGGAAAGGGGACACTCTCAAGGGAGAGAGTAGATCCTATTATTAGAGGGGTAGTGTGCCTCTCCTGAGCTCTAGTTTTACTGGGGCCCCCAGAGAAATTTCCAGAGAGTCTCAATGAGGTTCAAATCTTTTTTTTTTTTTTTTTGACAGCAAGATCACATCATACTTTTAAGTCCTCAGGTCCTTTTGGACACATAGGAGGACTTTAGATCAATTTGGCCCATGCTGACTAGTTCTTGCACTTTGGCTCATGCTGACTAGTTCTTGAATTCTTAACCATAATATTTTACAAATTTCATGGTTAGGAAGAATTATCCTTATCTCCCCGAATTTCAGGATCTGGTCTATGAAAAGTGTCAAAGTCTCCTTCTTCAGGATAACTTGGGTTCCTCTTATCAACATTATTTCAGGCTTGCATTTCTCCTGCAAGTCGAGTAGTTTGCTGAGGAATGACATATTCTGTCCAATTAGGCCAGGTAGGGCTTCAGGTAAATTGCTTCTTGGTAGAAAATACATGTGGGTGTCAGCACAGTGGGCCCATTTTATAGAATTATTTCCTTAACCTCATGTTGTACTATTCACATCTGTCTGCTTCTTATCAACACTTTGACCTTGACTTTCTAATCTCTAAAACTGGGAATAAACATATTTTTGCTATTTAAACCACTTGGTCTGTAGTACTTTGTTATGGCCACCCTAGAAAACTGACATAATCCCCTCTTTCCATTTTAGTTTTTATAAAAGTGAAAATGATGGATATTAGAAGCATTATTCACACACAATCATTTTTCTTAGATATTTCTGGCCTCTCTTTCAAACTGAAGAATAAGGGAAAAGATATATTGTTTTAGTTTTACTGTCCCAGCTTGGCTAATTTTAAGGTTTGGTCAGATGCAAAAAAAAAAAAAAAAAAGTTCAAATGTTTTCACTGATATTTGGAAGCTAAACCACAATTGAGGAGGGGAATAAAAGCTCAGTAGATTAGACAAAGGGGAACAAAAGGTTAAAAGCAAGGGTGGGGTATAGGAATGGGGTCCTAAATAAGATATATTCCATGCTTGTATAAATTTATCAAAATGGATTCTACTGTCATGTATATCTAAGGAAAACCAACACAATTAAAAAAAATTTGGTCATGTTCCAATGGCAATAGTGTTAAACTTTGGAACTTAGAATTTACTCAAATTCTTATTTTTTTTTTCATATCATTTTAGGCTTTACCTTCAGTACTGGTAAGATTCTGTGCATATCACTCTTATATTTAATTATGGCCAAAAACAGATAAAATTTAACACTTCCATCTTTTAGATAAACAACAACAAAAAATATACAAATTGAACAACTTTCTCTTTTACCCTCAATTCATAAGAAGATATTCCACAAAGTAATATACAAGCCCATTATTTGCAAAAGTTTCCTGTGTCCCTTTATTTTTATTTTTTAAAGTTAATAACCCTTAACAGCGAATATTCTACACATAGATGTTAACCTAGGCAGTATGTTGTAGAGCAAGAGCAGACCTCTAGCCCTTGTTCATGTTATACAACTGAAACTTATGACACCACAGATTTTCAGGAAAGGAGATAGGGCTTGGACATTTTATCATTTTACATATTTTCCCCACTTCATTGTCATCTCTTTTTGACTGATGCAAGATTCTTTTCTTTTAATTTTCTTTTTAGTTGTTGATGGACCTTTTATTTTATTCATTTATTTATATGTGGTGCTGAGAATTGAAGCCAGTGCCTCATACATGGTAGGCAAGAGCTCTACCACTGAGCCACAACCCCAGCTCCTGGTGGAAGATTCTTATTGAGTAGTTTGTCTAAGGCTCTTAGGTGAGAATCAAAATCTGAAAAGATATTTCCTCATATCCCTAAGGTTTGGAAGCATAATGCAGTTTTGTGATAGACTTAGCATCAATAAACACATTAATGAAAGCACCATAAAAGTGCACACATGTTCAGTGAATAGGGGTTTAAAATTGTCAAATATATTAACTTTGGCCCATAAGCATGACTTAAGCACTTTTATTTGGATTCTAATATTTTATGTTCATGGTATGTTTAATAAGTCATCATTTTGAACAACCTCTGAGAGAAAATGCAAGATTTTGATTTCCAACTTCAGTGAGATCAGATATTAATGCATTAGGTGAATTATTCTCAGAGATCAATTGTCTTAAATACATCACTGTTAGAAATCAGCAAGAGGATCCAACATGGTGGCGGGCGGGGAGGCAGCGCTTTCAGTACCCCCTCAATAACGGGGTCAGAGAGACGCATTGAGGGGCCGGAGAAGTGAAAAGGCTCTGGACTAACAGGATTGAGAGACTCCCAGGAGCCGCATTACAGGGATTGCTATCGGCACGTAGAGGGCAGAAGCTCGACTCGGAGGGCACAGCTCCGCCTACTGGAAGAGAAGAAAATGGATCTCTAAGACTTCATTTTTTTCTTTTTTTTTCTTTCTCTCTTTGTTCTTTTCTCCCCTTTTCCTTCTTTCTTTCCCGTTTCAAGTTTTATTGTTCTTTCCATTCTCCTCTAATCTATCTATCTCTCTCTCCTTCTTTCTTTTTAAGAGCAGCTTCCTTCCCCTACCCCCCAACTTTCATCCCAAGCATTACATCTTCCATTACATGTAATTGTCTAAATGCAAATAGGTGAATGTTTCAAGGCTGTCTATAGGGCTCCTAAATACCTAGCTACTACCAACAACCTGATCCAATCACCTGTTAGTATCCCCCTTCAGTAGAGCAATCTTCTAAAGTAGCCAAGACATACTAACCCTCATACCATCATAGCACCTAACCTAAACATAAAGTCCTAAGAACAAACAACAAATCACTATATGCATACAGAATCCGGAAGCCTTTTATGAATTGAATGAATCAGCTTTAAAGTACAATAAAGCCCAACATTTCTAGGTATAGTCTCCCACCACAAAGGAGAGACAACAGAGATATACAAAACCAAAACAAATTTATAGGAGAAAGCAGAAACACAGCAGTCAAACAGAGCTGGAAAGTAATGAGAACAACATGAAAAACCAAGGGAAAAAAGGATTACAAACAATGCAGGACAACTTAAATCTACAGGAGGACCTAGAGGCATCAGAAAAATGGACAGAGAAAGAACTCAAGGCATACCTAACTCAGATGAAATGGAATATTAGAGAAGACATGAGACAGCAAGTCCAAGCAATGAAAGTATATTTTGAAAACGAATTAAATAAACAAATTCAAATGGCAAAGAACGAGCTCTACCAGGAGATACAGATTTTTAAAAAAATCAAACAATAATCCTAGAAATGCAGGAAACCATAAACCAAATTAAAAACTCAAACGAGGATATTACAAATAGCCTAGATCAAGTAGAAGTCAGAACATCAGATAATTAAGACAAAGTTTATCAACTTGAAAAGAATATAGTCAACACAGAAAGGATGCTTAAAACTCCTGACCAATCTATCCAAGAGATATGGGATGTCATAAAAAAACCAAACTTGAGAGTCATTGGGATAGAAGAAGGTATAGAGGGTCAAACCAAAGGAATGGAGAACCTATTAAATGAAATAATCCTAGAAAACTTCCCAGATATGAAAGATGGAATGGATTCCAAATCCTGGAAGCCTACAGGACCCCAAACATTCAAAACTGTAATAGACCAACTCCAAGACACATAATTATGAAGATATCCAACACACAGAACAAGGAGAGAATATTAAAAGCTACAAGAGAAAGGAATCAGAGCAGAAAGCCTAATCCACTGGAAGTGGAATAAGAGTAAATTCCTGGTGAAAACACAAGTGGCCTCCATCCCTGTGAACAGCAGCTCACTTGAGCCGCACTTGCTGGTCTGCCTCTAAGGAAGCACTGTGACCTCCCTGTGTGAACACAGAGATGACCACCCAACAGAAGCTGTGGCTGGGCACAGGAGACCCTCCCAAGGCTGTTCCTTGTCACAGGCAAGGGGAAGGTGGGCTCTTGGGTCAGTTCAGCCCCTGCCTGACTAGGGGTCATAAGCAAGTTCTCCCTGGACCAAGGTAAAGCCATCTCACAGGACTCAGTTTTCTTCAGAGATTACCATAACTAGATGATCTCCAAAGTCTCATTCCAATCAAATGCAGTCTGGATGTTCTATATTGAAACACCGCTGGTCAAAACTGGAATATAATCTCCAGAGTCCCACAAGAGCCATATGTGCAGATGTGTGACATGGGACAGGCTGGGGACCAGACAGCAGTCAAGCCTATGCACATATTGTCACCCACTTACAAGATGGACACAGAGGCTCAAGGACAACCAGATACTTGCCTAGGTCACAGCCAGGAAGTGGGAGCAGGAACTGGGACCCACATCAGCTAGACTCCTGCTCCTCTGGCCTCACCTTCCCCATCTTCTCCCACCACTGTGCTTTCAGAAAATAAGCAGCATCTTTATTGGGATTTGTTTAATGTATAAACATCTTTTGAAAGGTATTATATGTTCTTGCTTTAAAAAAAAAAAATAAGTCCCATCTTGGTAATACTGTATTTCTCAAGCTGGGTTTTGAGGAATGCGTGTTCACACCATAGTGGTTCTCCCAGGATACTCCCCACCTCACGTCCTTATCTTATTGAGAGTTGCAAAGCCCCTTTGTCCAGGTACACAAACACCCACAGGTGCTGGGGATCAGGGAGTGGTCATCTTTTGGGGCCATCACTCTGCTCACCAGTGGACATGTGGTTTTGCCCTTGGTGAGGTGTAGTTATTCCAGATGATTCCTTAGGTAGACAACCCATCCCTGGACAATGATGGTCAGGATGAAGAAGGAGCACCAACTGGGCTTCCAAGTGCCAGGTGACCATTCAGCACTGGCACACCTGACTCATCATATCCTCTCTGGGTTGTGCAAGGCAGGAACTCTCGGGGTCCATACTACAGATGAGACACATGGCCTGATGTCAGAGACTTTTTGGTGCAGCAGCTGGATTCTCATCTGGGCTATGAGGAAGCACAGTCTGTCTCACCCATGCTGGATCAAGAGGACAGCCCACCTGGACATAGCTGTCCACTGGTCACAACAGTGGGGTCCAGAGGGAAGGACTCAGCCAGAGACCCCAAGTGGGACACTGTGGTGCACTCTCCCAGATCCTAACAGAGATGCCTTGGCATGAGGGAGGAAGAGGCAGGAAAATCTGCACCTGGGCAAATAAGGAAGCTCAACAGAGGCAGGTCGACCGGGCTCAGGGCAGTCATGGTGGAAAGAAAAGAAAGTAGATGGATCTCCATAAAAATCCACATTTCTAGTTTCCCTCAGAGAAAGAAAAATCCAAACAGCTGCCACACGGAGCCCAGGATCCTCCAAGGCAGCTGCTGTCCCTCGTGGATGGCGAGGGCTTCAACCACACAGCCCAGGCCACCACTCCTAGTGCCCCATAAGCCACTCAGACACGCCTGGCTCCTGTGTGCTTTTAAGTCACAACTGTGTAACACAAAATATTTCATTCTAAACACTAATGGAAAGCAGTATAGATTGCTCCAAAGGCGCCCAAAAGTTACCATGGCAACATTCTCTACGAAATAAGTGTGAGGCATCAAGAAATTCCCTATTTCTGGTTTATTTCATTTAAAAGAAAAACAAAAGTCCATACCAACACTCATTTATCAATCTGAGCAACCACATTATTCACAAGAGCCATTAATTAGAGACAACCCAGTTGTCCCCCAGCTAATGTCAGCCAAGTGGATAAGGCCAGGGCCACACATGTGAGCAGCAGTAACAGAGGTTGTCAGCCATGAACGGGGACATCCCGACACACCTTGCCACACATTTCATGGATGAGCCTGGAAAACATCACAATGTGTATAAGAAGCCAGACCCCAGGACCACATGTCACACACGTCCTCTTACATGAAGAGTTGAGGACACACCAGTTCACAGACAGAGGAGGATGGAGGTGGGCTAGGATGAGGGGGCTTGGTGGTTGGAGGGAGTAGAGAGTGACTGTGTGTGAATATGAGGTCATTTTGGGGAGAGCAAATCGATTTCAGATGCTGTCCCCACCCTATGAATGCTCTGAACCCACTGATCCATGGACTTGAAATGGGTGAATTTCAGGGTGTGTGAGTTTACTCTCAATAAGTTTTTGTTGAAGAAAACAACTGAGACTAGTGCATCCAGCAAGACGCTGAGCATGGCTAGACACAGTGCCGCCTGGCTGCTGCTCGGAGGCTGTGACCATCAAGCAGTGCTGTGAAGCCACAGGCCTCATGTCTGCCCATTCATGAGGCCTGGGGCTCCCTGTGGGGTTGCCCCATCCCTACCTCAAAGCCTAGCAGGGCAGCTGCATGCAGAAAGGAGGCTGCTCACATCGTGTCACAGTGCCCAGGCTTGGGATCACCCACAGTGTTGGTTACTTAGGGTGCATTTGGGACCACCCTTTCAGCTTGCTTGGGCAAACTCAGCTGCTCTGCTCCCATGTCTGAAGCAGCAAGGGCAGCAGCCCCTCACTGCGCAGCCAAGCTGGCTGCACTATGAGCACCATCCCAGAACACTTGCTGACCTCAAGAGCAGCCAGCCAGCCCCAGGATGTGAGCCTGTTCCTCTGTTGCTCACCCTGCATTCTGTGGAGGACACAGAATGAATGGCAGGAAGACCCTGCCCCAGAAGGCACCACTCCCCTTCACTCCACCCCCTACACTCGCCACCCTCTACACATGTAGGTCTTTATTACCTTCTTGAATCTGAGCAATTAAAAATGAAAAGAGCTCATCTCCTTCAAGCCTCCTGGTCTGTCATGAACATCCAGAGGGTTGGGCAGCCTTGGGCTCTGCCTCCTGCAGCAAGAGGGGATGGGCTGAGTGACACACATGCCTCAGGCAGGAGAGAGCCCTTGGGCCCCTGCCTCCACCACCCCCTTTCCTCTGGACCCAGGTCTCACTCACACATGAATTGGGTTCCCCAGAGAGATTGCAGCGCATGGGTCTTGAGTTTCTTAGCACTTCAGTGAGCCTCTGACCCTGGCCCCATCTCAGATAGCTTGTGAAAGACCAAAGGACCAGCCATGGGGCAGCTATAGCTGCCAACCTGCTCTCCCTCCCTATGACACATTGGAGAAATTCAGATGGATAGTATGGTCCTAGGGAATAGTATCTCATAACCACAGCAGCTCCTTCTGGGCTGTGACTCATGACTATACTGTGGCACCTTGCAAGAAAGACATGCACAGGGTCAGCAGCACCTCACAGGACGAGGCCCTCAACACCCACATCCTCTATCCTCAGACCTCAGAGGCATGACAAGGTCAGGGCCAGCCTTCCAGGCTGCATGTGAAAAAGGGGGCTTCTTGTGCACAGACCCCCCCAGCAGAAGCCAGCCTGGCTTTCTGTCACTGTTTCTCTCTGGGAACTGGGAATGGACCAAGGGGAACTCACAGGGAAATCTGGTGGAAACAGTTGTCCCCCACCCAGGATGACAGGTTGTGTTGTGCCCTCCCATACCCTGATGCCTCCACCCACAGTGCCCCTTCCTGTAGAGAAGGCTGGCCTCACAACAATCACCAGCCAAGGGCAGAACTTCCCAGAGTCACAGCAACATCTCTTGGCCTGCTCTTATTGTTCTCATTCCTTTCCTCAGAAAAGAATCCAGCAGCTTCTCCAGTTTGTTCCTAAGATATCATGTCTCCCTCAATCTGCCTCAGGACATCAGTGTTCAGAGCTCTATCCTGAGTCCTAGGTAGCATCCCTCCTCCATCACTAAGGAGATTTCACAAAAAATAGAGTTCTGTTCTTGGTTAGACAGCTTGGAGATGTCCCTGATGTCAAGAATTGAGCTCCTCACATCCCAGCCCCCAGTCCAGGGGAACACAGCCCCTCACCAACATGTGTGAAGGAGGGACTGACCAACTGCCCAATGCTTACCAAGCACAGGGGGTGGGAGTATCTTCCTGTTCAACACATGCAGGCTGACCACATGGTGAACTTCCTTGTCCTCCCTCAAGATCTCATTGATATAAGACTAAAGGTATGGAAAGGTAGAAAGCTCTTGACCAAAAGGAGCCCCTGGTGGCAAAGAGAAAAGTCCTTTCTGAATCAATAGCAACTCGTTTTGGAAGCAAGACTCTGAACAATGCACTACTGCTGAAGTGGAGGCCCTGCTCCAGGAGAAACTGTGGGTGCCATATCCCGATAAGATGCAGACACATGCACATGATCAGGTATTACACGTGTCACTCGGGATGTATCTTGTTAACTTTACTCATCACCAATACCTATCCATGCAAAGTGCGGGAGCCTGAGGTGCTGCTTGTTTCTGCCTGTGGAGAGGCTAGTCAACACCCGCACCATCCAACACCCTGTCTTCCCAGGTACAATGTCCTAATCTCCAGGGAAATGTGATAGCCACTCACCCCAGGGGATGAAGAGCACTCAAAATGTGGCTACTGCCACTGTGGAACTAACTTAAATTTTATTTAACTTTAGTTGATTCCAATTGTAATAGCCAAAGATAACTAGTGGCCACCATATTGGATAGTGCAGATGCTACACTACAATTAAATGGCACATCTTACAGAGTGGACACAGCTGTCATGGTATTAGTGATGTTAGTAACAGTAACAAAGTAATGGCTCCAATCACTAACCTGTATTTACCATAAAATCATCTGCCTAATCATGGCAAGGTGTTTTAAAACCAGTATATTGTGGTGGTTGATGGTTTTTGAAGTACAAGGATCTCACATTAGATTTCTTGCCTCCTCTTAAGTAGAAATGAATGGGGCACTCGACATCTCTTTAAATCCTAGCATGTAGAGCAGGAGCTCACAGCTACAAGGTGTAATGTCCATGCCCATCTCTTTTCCAGCCAGCGTTCTCTGCACAGCGTTGACTTAGATGAGCTATTTGGAACAGGAGTCATACTGGGCATGTGGGGATTTTGATTTATCCATATGTTGCTTAAAATTTTTATAATGAGCACCAATCATTAGAAATAAAAATAGTAAAGACTTTTGAGGGGAAAAGTCCACTGGGCGTCCATCTAGCCATGGGGTCTGCAGTGGTGTGGAGAAGGGAAGTGGTGCCTTTCCTACCTGCCAGGTGCCAGGTGCTAGCTGGGCCAGGTGGGTGACAGAAGGGAGCCTCTTGCTCACTCTCAGGGAGACTAGGCAAAGCCAGTCTGCCTGAGGTGTTCTGGAGCCCTCTAGGAGTGGGGAGAAGGGCACACCTGTGGCCTCAACATGGTCTTTCAGCACCGTCTAGTGGTTACATTAGAAATAGTCACCCATAATTCCCTCCTGGGAAAAGAAAAATCAACCAGAAAAAAAATATCTTCTTGAATACTGAAATTTAGAAATTTGTTCTCTGGGCTCTGTCATAAGCCAGGCAAGCATGAGGCATGAGGGCACTTGCTGTGTACTTCGAAGCTGGTAGACCAGGGAAAGGGCAGGGCCATCGTAGATGTAGAAATCCTCAAAGTATAGGAACAAAATAAATGAAAGTTTGCACAATATAGGAAGATCTTTCGCCACAAAACATGTACATTCTTCCTGCTTGAAAATGATATTCACCTTCCCAAGCCTCCAGAGTCTCACTGCCATCTGAGTGACTTATGGATGCAGATGAGGTTTCTTGGTAAGGTTCTTCCTCATTTGAAGACCTGGGGATAAAAGGGACTGGCTCCTTGCCCCTCCCTTGCCCACTTACAACCATAGGGAAGAAATAGGACAACCCCCACAGAGTCTCTTACAGGAAAGGATTGAAGTGGGGAAACCATGACTGTCCCTGGTCTGCATCACCTCAAAACCCATCAAATGATTGTGCAGCCCATGCAGTAGATCCAGGCCACTGCCTAGAAATGTTTCTTCATGGTTTCTGGTTTAGACATCTGGAGCTCTGAGTAATCCTTCTTTGTCCCATGAGGAATGATGGGTGTTTAACTGAGTATTTTCTCAGTCTGATTGCCCTGTGTAACTACAAGAAATTAGTGGCTTAAAACATCACCAGTTTATTTTGTCCATGGTTTCCAAGTCCAGGCCCAGCATAACTGGGTTTCCTGCTTTGGGCCTCCTTAGGATGTAGCCAAGGTGTTGGTCAGAGTAAGGATCTCAACCCAGATCAAGATCATTTTCCAAGTCCCTTGGCTGATAGTGTAATTTATTGCTGTGTTCTCCTGCCACATCTCTGCTGCTGGAGGCTGCCTGCAGGTCTTTCTCCATGGAAAAAGGATAGTTTACAGTCCCTGACTTCTACTACCACCTAGAGAGCAATTTTAAGAAGCATACCTGATTGCATAAGGCCCACTTGGCCAATCTCCCCACATTAAGGTCAGTCAACTGAGGACCATAATCACATCTGTGAAATACCTTCAAAGGGGCAGCAACATTACTGTTGAATCATAGAGCTGGAGGTAGGTGCAAGTTCTCTAGGGGCTGAGGATCTGAGAGCATCTTAGAATTTTTCCCCTCACATCACAACTAGCAGTTTGGGATCCAAAAAGTATTGTTTCCTTGTGTATTATTTTTGGTCACTTTAACTCAAACAGTGCTGTTTTTATATAGCAATTACATTAAAGACTCATGGATGTCCCACAAGTTCTAAGTGTATTCCACATAGCAGGTACCCAACCACAAATGTCTCTGAGATGATTCTCCTTACTCTGGGTTCCTGAATGATCATGGTAGGAGGGCCAGATCCTTTAAACTTCTTAGAAGACTATTTTTAAAATATTTTTTAAGTTGTTGATGGACATTTATTTCATTCATTTATTTATATGGGGTGCTGAGAATTGAACCCAGTGCCTCACACATGTGAGGCAAGTGCTCTAGCACTGAGCCACAACCCTAAACCTAGTGGACTTAATTTTAACAGATAGAATCTGAGAGGCTCAAACTTTAGATTATCTGTTCTCTTTCTCTGAAAGAATCAGTGAGGCACCTACTCCTGTTCTTACAAGGTCTTAATGAATGATCTTACAAGACTACATTGACCTTCAATTTGAGGTTCTTCATTTTGGCTTTGGTTGCCATTTGCATGTATTAAGAATTGTTCATAAGTTTGAGCCCTTGTTTTTCCTACTTGAATCATTTAATTTCTTCTTTCTTTCTTCCTTTTTTTTTGCCTAATGCTCTGGGTAGGGTTTCAAGGACATTTGTTGAATAGAAGTGGTGAGAGAGGGCATCCCTGTCTTATTCCATTTTTAGAAGGAATGCTTTCAGTTTTCTCCTATTTAGGATGATACTAGCCTTGGGTTTAACATATATAGCTGTTATAATGTTGAAGTATTTTCCTACAATAAGTATTTTTTCCTACAATAAGTATATTTCCTACAATAAGTATTTTTTCCTAGTGTCTTGGATGCTATTTTTTGTCAAATGCTTATTCTACATTTACTGAGATATTATTAGACCCCAAAATCTCCACCAGAAATGTTATAAAACTCATAAATTCAGAAAATTATCAGGATATAAAAATAACACCATAAATCAATTGCATCCATATACACCAATTATGAATCAACTGAAAGAGAAATTAGGACAACTATACCATTCACAATAGCTTCAAAAAAGAAAAAAACAAAAA
>NW_025999991.1:127096-161405 GCF_001458135.2 Marmota marmota marmota | reverse complement strand
TGGAAATGTGACAAATAATTGAACAGTGTGAAAACTTGAAGCTGGAATGTAGTCAATTGCAGCCTTCTGTGATGGAACAGAAAGATGAGGAATTTAAGAATTTGCAGAAAACCATCAAATAAATAAAAGCCCAGTTGCAAGGAGACACACACAGTACTCCAGCAGACAATTCTGATAGTTTTCAAGAAACAAAATTTAAAAGCCTTCCTATAGGAAATGGAAGTGAAGAACACAACCTGTATAACTATGAAACTGAAAAATAAGTGAAAGGAATCCAAGAATGAGAACTTGATATTCAACTTCTAAATGAAAAGAATATATCTTTAACCAAACAGACTGATCAGCTGTCCAAAGATGAAGTTGGCAAACTCACTCAAGTTATCCAGCAGAAAGATAGAGAGATACAAGCTCCTCAGGCTAAAATTTATTCAGGAAAACTTGATATGAGTACACCCCAGCTTTTGTCTGCATCATCACTTACCTCCCAGTCCTCAGAGGACAAAGAGCTGAGACAACCGCTGCAAGAAAAAGATGCCCCCATTAGGATGCTCCAGGAAAGTAACCACAGGTTGTCTGATGCAACTGCTGCCACCTCCAAGAGAAAAAAGAAAGAACATGAACAATCAGATTCCAAAATTATACAGCTCAAGGAAAAACAAGATCTGTTACAAAATTTACTGAAAGAAAAAAACCTCTTTAGCCAAGCCAAAAGTGATCAGTTACTTTCTTCAAATGCAAAGTTCACTAACAAAGTGAATGAAAATGAGTTGGTGAAGCAAGCAATAACTAACCTCAAGGAGAGAATATTAATTTTAGAAATGGACATTTCTCAACTAAAAGGGGAAACTTAAAAAAAATAATAGAAACATCCAAAGAAAAGGAAATGGAGAATCAAGCATTATAAGAGATGAACATGAAATTCTCTGTGATGCTGCAAGAACAACAGTTGGAGTACCATTCAATGAAGGAGCAACTTTTACAAGAAAAAGAACAGGGCAAGGCTGGGGAATTAAATTGGCTTTTAAATGCAGTTGAATCCACACAGGAGAAGACCATTCTATGTCAGCAGGAGACAGACCAACTCACCTTGTCCCTAAAGAACCAACAGATGGAAAAGAGTACCCTCCAGCAAGAGGTTCAACACTTACATGACAAAGAATTACTCTTAAATCAAGAGGTACAAAGACTGGGGAGCCATCTTTTAGGATCAGGAGATTCTTACACCTGGGAAATTTAGGCTGCAGAGAAGAGAAAGATGAACCTAAGAGAAAAAGACACACTATTGGAGGAAAAGCTACTTTCCTCTTCTAATGCAACTCATCAAGCCAGTGTGCAGGCAGAGTCCCTGCAGAAACAGGTGCATTTACTCTCCCAAGAGAGGGATAAGAATGCACTGCAGCTTTTGCTCTACCAAGAACAAGTAAAGCCGTATGCCATGTCATTAACTAACCTGCCAATGGTTCTAGAGCATTGCCAACAAGAAGAAAAAGCTATGTATTTGGCTGAATTAGAAAAGGAAAGACAATATATAACCGAATGGAAGGAAAAGGCAGAAAATCTAGAGAGGTATTATTATTACAGGAACATTTGGATGAAGTCAATGGTGTGTTGAATTCAGCAACCAGACTTACACAATAGTTACATCTAAAGGAAGAACAGATTGAAGGACTTAAAAAGCACAATGAACTCCAACAAGAAATGTTGTATAATGCACAAAAGAAAATTGATGAACGTGGAAAATGGCACAGAAGAAAAAGTGGACAAAGCCCTAATGAGAAACCTGTTCATTGGGCATTTCCATACATCGAAAAGTAAGCATCCTGAAGAGTTACAGTTATTGCGAAGCATCCTAGACATTCAAAAGGAGAAAATGGTGCAGTTGTTGAATAGAGATGATGGTGACGTTACTAAGTGGATGACGGGTTGGCTTGGAGAAGGATAAAAAAATATCCCCAGCACATCTTTGAGACCAAACGAGTAATCTATGCTTAGTAGTTCTTTTCTAGAACTTTTTGTTAAACTTCTGGAAACAATATCTCCTTCATCTGTTCCACCACCAAAACTTTCTACTCATGACATGAGATGTCTAGACTCCAGAGGAAGGAGAAAGGAAGGTGAGAATGTACCAAGAAGTTTGAAAGATGCAGCAGAATTCAGAGCTGGTAAATAGTGGCTGTGAATCTGTTCTTGGCACCACATTCTGTGGCAGTGCCACTGATTGGCCTAGCTGGACTTGGAACTGGTGGACCTGGGAATCCCCATTTGAATCCCATCACAGACTTCATGCCCACCTTTACATCATTGCCAGTGTCCCCTGACAACAGCGCCAGGGTTGTACCAAAGGACTTTTTAAAGCAATAGGTGATTCTCAAGCCAGAGATGATTTAGCAGTTTAAAGAAGCCATAAACAACTTGAACTATTTACAGAGTGGCCTTTTTGAAAAGAAGTTGTGTATTTGTGTATTTGCAGAGAAAAAAAAAAGAAAAAAAGTTGATATATAGAGCTGCCAGGTTTTTTGACTCCCCTCCCCGCCTTTTTTGTATTTTTTTTTTTTGCTGTAGCACTTATTAAAATTTTATTTGTGTTTGTTTGCTGTACCTTTTTTATATAAAATTTTGTTCCTGTGCTATCAGGTAATCAACAGCAAAAATAACTATAGCTTCAACCTTTTTTATAATTGTATTTGTTAAATTTAATTATATTAATATAAAAATGATTCATTTATATTACTGAAAAGAAGAAAAATCCAACCCATACGAAAAAGATATATACCTCAGAATTTGGGCTATATGCAAACAAAATATGATGTAGTAAAGTTGTGAATTCTTTAGTTTATAAAAGAAAACACTGTATAACTACTAAAAGAAAATTACAGTGGGAGGGCCTGAACATGAAGTTTAGTGCATAAATTCTAAGATTCTTTTAATTCAAATGCTATGACACCTATCCCTTTTACTTATCTTCATTCTATTAAAAAAGTCACTTGACATTCATTCCCTTTTATAGATGTTAAATATGTCCAGAAGGAAGATGACTTTTGTCAGTGAAACCAAAAGTATAATCACATGCATCCTTTTTAATTTGTAAGAATGTATCATTAAATGTCTGGACTGTTTACATACTTTTTTGGGACCTACAGTAATGCTTATGAACACATTTAAAAAAAAACAAAACATTTGATCAAAAACAGAGTGGGGAAGATAAACAAAATAATACAAAGTTTTGAAAGATGAAAAAGTTAAAAAAGGAGTAGTTAAAATCTTTTTTTTATTTTTTGTAAATTAAGATAAAAGATAAACCAAAATTTTCTAGCTTATGTCAGGTGATATCAGAGAACTGAAAAAGCAGATTATACAGCAAATGCTTCTCTGACACTTGAAATTTCTAAAACCATTGAGAATATTTTATTAAAATTAATTAAAATTTAATATAAATTAAATTATTTTAAATAAGTCAAATTATAAATTTATGAATTAATTTCATTAATTTAAATTATTTTATTAATTTTACTGATTAATTTTATCTCTAAATTTAATAAATTAATTTTCATTAAATTTTGATTTATATTTAAAATTTTATTGGATTTTTTAAAAATTAGTTTAGTAGAGTTAATTTAAATCAAATTACTTAATATTATATAGTTTTATATGAATTTTAATAAAATTCAATTAAGTTTGGTAAAATGTTCTGAATGGTTTTAGAAATTGCATGTGTCAGAGAAGCATTTGCTATATAATCTACTTTTTTTATCTGATTTCACCTAACCTGAGCTGGAAACTTTTGATTTATCTTTTATCTTAATTTACCAAAATACATAGTGGCTATATTGATCATCTTTTTCTTTCAATTTTAAATTTTCTCTCAGTTTTAGCTTCTTTCTTTATTTGATTTTCAAGCTCCTTTAGGATAGGAACATGTGGTTTTATCTTTTAAACCTCAAGCAATTTACAAATAGAAAAGAAAGTATCACTAATGGCTTCTTTGTGTAGTGCACAAAGTAGACCTGAAGCAAATATGAATCATCTTAGAATAATTTTATCAAAAGGCTGAGAACAAGATTTCCAACACCAGTCCCCTACAACTCTTGAGTATGTGGCTCTAGGAATTTCATCATGCATATAGGCTGATGTGACAACATCAACCACAACAGGCACCAGACATACTTGCATCCTAAGGATCAGTGAAATCACCTCCTTGCACCAGCACCAGCTGTTTAGAACTTAAGAAATTTTTACCAGCCCATTATTAAAAAAATCCTGACTTAAAGCTTAAGTTATGAAGATGTTCATATTTATACTTTGAAGTTGTACATTGAAGAGCTTTTTCTTGCAGAATTTGTCAATGTAGCTATGCCTTAGAGAAACATTTGTATAGCAGGAAAACATGAAAACAAGTCGAGTTCAAAAACGTAAAGAGCTCTGGCTCCAACTAGAATAAAATTTGATTGTCAATTTTGCTGTGATTATTGTGTATTTCTAATGTATTTGGGAGACTCAAAGTTTTGATTATCATTTGGTGGTTAAAACTTGTTTTTCCAAAAAATTAACAAGCCACACTCCTTCACACAGTGTCACCTTTCTTCTTAGCTAACTTATTTAAATTGCCATTCTTCCATACACTGTTAAAAAAGTTCCCATAACAGTTCATATGAGAAATGTTCAACTGCCTCCCGAGCTCTGCCCAGTTGGCATCATAGATGCTCCTCTACTTAAGCACACCTTAAATGAAAACATCTCAAATTGAAAATGCATGCACCACACCACGTGCCTAGTAGCACAGTGTTCTGCAGTGTGCTGCTTCCTTCCCCTGGTGATCCTGTCACTGATGGGGAGCCGCCACTCAATGCTGCTGCCCTCACCAAGAGGGTATTGTGCTGTATATTGCTAGCCTAAGACAAAGAAAAATCCAAAATCTAAAGTACGAATTCTACTGGACATGTCCTACATTTGAACTAACCAGACATTGAAACATATTATTTTAAATAAAAGCATTTTTAGCTATGGTTATAATTAAATTAGAGCCTTTCTCTATTTTCCAGCTTATTTAGCTATCTCCTATAAGGTTGTAAGAGTTACCCCAATTACTTTCACATTACATAAGAAATTCAGAGATTTACAACTCTGTGTATATGGTTCACTGTTATTTCATCATGCATATAGGTTGAAATGACCACCACCACCAGAGCCACAAGACACACTTGCATCCTAAGGATCACTAAAATCACTTCATTGCACCAGCTCCAGCTGTTTGAAACTTAAGAATAAGAGTATTTCTTTAATTTTCATAAAATATCCTGACTGAAGTTTGTGTGAGGATATTCATATTTATACTTTGAAGTTGTACATTGAAGAGCTTTTTATTGTAGATTTTTTCAATGTATATGCCTTAGAAATAAAAACCTTTTGTTTTCTTTTTATGCTATGCCATATTTCTTGACTGTTATGCTCATGGCTTCATACTATTTACACTATGTGATCTACATTGTTTTCAAAATTATATATGTCTTCATATCTGAGGTCCTTTATATCTGAGGTCATACCTTCATTGTCTGAGGTCCTGTCTTCCAAGTGGTCTAATTTGCTGGTGATGCTTTCAATTGAACTGTTTAAATTTGGATTATTGTTTCTTTCATTTCAAGGATTTCTTTCTTTCTCTCTCTCTCTTTTTTATTTTTTTGAATCTCTATCTCCCTACTGAAGTAATCTTTTGCTTTCAATATTTGTTTTGTTTATTTAGCTGTTTGTCAAAATGATCTTTTGCTTCCAGTATTTGGTCTTTTATATTATCCTTTAATTTGCAGAACATTTAAATTATGTACATCCTGAACTCTTTCTGTCATAGCTTCTGTTGTGCTGGCCATGGATTCTAATAATGTTGTATCTTGATTTGTTTTGGGCCCTTTCTTCCCTTGTCTTTTCATATTGCTTGTGTGTCTTCCCTTCTAGCACCGTGGATCCTAGGCATTATTGTTTTTACCCTACAGGCTTACAGTACTCCTGTAGGGATCACCTCCTTTGAGGTGAAGGACAATGTTATCAGATCCCAATATAAACCATATACTCCCTAAAAACCAATGTTTGCTAAAAAGATGTTTACCTTTGGTCACAATGTACAGATATTGTGAATTCAATTATTATCTACAATATAGCCAGTAGGTTTGTAAAAGTGTTTACAGCTACAAAGGAGTAGATGAAGAGTAAGATGATATGCTGAGGAGGTAGGAGGTGAGGATATAGAGTTGCTATGTCTTAGGACGTGCAAAAGAGAAATATAAAGAGGAAGATTAGTAGCAGGAGAAAGGAGAGGAAATAAATTTGGGCAAACAAGTAACTGGGAAGACAAGAGAGTACATAAAACAAATATATATATATATATATATATATATATATATATATATATATCCGATGAAAATAGAGGGGAGATNGCTGAGTCCACTGCTGCTGAGTCCCAAGACAGCAGTGACAAGGGGAGCCCCATTTAGGTAGATGGGGGTCCACACAGGGATCTTGGTCTGAGTTCCTATTCATGGGAAGCAGCCAGGTGTCCTCCATGGGAGCCACATCAATGCTTTCTGCTTGAATGGGTGGCAAAAAGTTTTTCATGGGTGCTGCTGCCACCTCTGACGGTCTTGCTGGGGTACCCAGTAGTCCTGTGTGGCAAGTAGTTAGGGGACCTATTCTGATGCTGAGGCCTTGAGCCCTGGACCAGTGCAGGAGGCAGGAAGATTGCTTTCACAGAAGCAGTATTCTCACTACTTGCATCTCAGGTCATGGAGCAACGCAGAATGCTGCCTCCCTCTGGCCCACCATCCTGGATCCATAAATAGAAACTTTATATATCAAGAAAAGGTAAAAACAAGACTAGTCCAAATATGTAAAGAGGTCTGGCTCCAACTAGAGCAAAATTGGATTGTAAATTTTACTGTGATTAACTGTATATTTCTAATATATTTGGGAGATTGGAAGTTTTGATTATATGTTGATGGTTAGAACTTGTTTTTCCAAAAGATTAACAGGTGACACTATGTGAAACAGTGTTACCTCTGTTCAATCAATTTCAAGCAAGGAAATAGAGGATACCATCAGTAGCCTACAACCAAGAAAAGCCCAGATTTGGAGAGATGCCCAGCTGAGTTCTACAAGACATTTAAAGAAGAACTAACATCAATGCTTCTCAAATTATTTCATGAAATATAAAAAGAGGGAATGCTTCCAAGCACATTCTATGAGGCCAATATTACCCTGACTCCAAAACCAGACAAAGATACAGCAAAGAAAGAAAACTTCAGACCAATATCACTAATGAATATAGATTCAAAAATTCTCAATAAAATTCTGGCAAATCGAATACAAAAACATATCAAAAAGATAGTGCACCATGATCAAGTAGGGTTTATCCCAGGGATGCAAGGTTGGTTCAACATACAGAAATCAATAAATGTAATTCATCACATCAATAGTCTTAAAGATAAGAATCATAGGATGTTCTCAATAGATACAGAGAAAGCATTTGAAAAAATGCACCTCTTCATGGTTGAAAATGCTAGAAAAACTAGGGATATCAGGAACATACCCCAATATTTTAAAGTGAATCTATGCTAAGCCCCAGGCCAACATCATTCAAAATGAGAAAAATTGAAAGTGTTCCCTCTAATTACTGGAATAAGACAGGGATGCCCTCTTTCACTACTTTTAATGTAGTTCTTAAAAGTAGCTATAGTAATTAGATGAAAGAAATTTAAAGAGAATTTTAAAGTCTGCATTTTTTTACAGATGATATGATTGTAAACCTAGAAGACCCAAAACATTCCACTAGAAATCTGCAACTTGTAAATGAATTCAGCAAAGTAGCTGGATATAAAATCAACACCATAAATTAAAGGCATTTCTATACATCAGTGACAAATTCTCAGAAAGCTAAACTAGGAAAAACATCACATTTACAATAGCTTCAAAAAAACCAAAACCAAACCAAACTAAACCAAACCAAACAAACAACCAAAAAAGCAAAAAAGCAACCTTGGGAATCAACTGAATGAAAAAGGTGAAAGACTTCCACAATGAAAACTATAGTATTCCAAAAAAAAAAAAAAAAAGAAGAAGAGACTACCTTATGAGGTGGTGCAGATATACCCACACGGGCTGCATGGAACCCAAGCTCAAAGTAGGCCCGGCTCCACCCCTCCATTAGCAGGTACCCATTGGAGCCCAGCCTCTGGCACAGGACCACCTCTTAAGACCAGCAGACTACCATGGGAGCCCACGCCTGGCCCAGATCCACCCATGCCAACTTACACAGAACCCGGATCCAAAGATTGCCCTACCATGCACCTGGGAGCCTGAACCTAACTGTCTTAGGACACTGCAGTCATCTCCATAGCTTTCCCCACACAGTAGCCACTAACTTTTTACAACAGACATGGCCTAGAATCAGCTGCATCTAGAGCAGGCATCCCAAAGAGAGTGTGGGGCCCAACCTTTCAGCCCCATCTCTGTAAGACATTGTTTCCATCTTGGGGAACTTCAACTATTATCTCAAGTTACACTGGCTAGATGCAGTAGCATACATTGAGAGATACCAGCAGGGTCTGGAAGCCCAACATCAAGATGAGGTACAGACAATATGCACGGGTACTACAAGAATATATTGTAGAAATTGTAATATCTCAGATCCATGATGCAAGAAAGGAAGACACATAGACAACATAAAAAAAAAAAAAAACAAGGGAGGAAAGTGCCCCTAACAAAACAGGATAATAATATAACAGAGCCCATGAACAATGGGTGTTGAAATGTCAGAGAAGTTGTTCAGAAGGTTCATAATAAAAATGGTCAATGAATTAAAGAATGACCTAAGTGAGCAAATACAGGCAAAATTTGTTCATTCCAACAAAGAGATAAGAGAGCAAATACAAATAGCAAAATATTATTTTAAGAAAGCAATAGAAACTCTGAAAAAAAAAAAAACAGTCAGGAGTCCTTGAAAAGAAGGATACAATAAACCAAATATAAAACTCAGTATAAAACATAAGCAACAGATTAGATCACTTGGAAGAAAGAACATCAGATAATGAAGACAATGTATATAATCTGGAAAATAAACTTGATCCCACAGTGCAGATAGTAAGAAACCATGAACAGAACATCCAAGAATTATTGGACAGCATCAAAAGACCAAATATAAGAGTTACTGGGATAGAGGAAGGTACAGAGTTTCAAACCAAAGGAATGCACAATTTCTTCAATGAGATAATATCAGAAAATTTCCTAAGCATAAAGAACGAATTGCAAAATAAAATACAAGAGGCTTACAGGACAGCAAATGTACAAAATTACAACAGATCTACACCAAGACACATTATGATGAAAATGCCTAGCATACAGAATAAGAATAGAATCTTAAAAGCTGCAAGAGAGAGGAATCAGATCCCATATAGAGGGAGACCAATTTGTATCTAAGCAGATTTTTCAACCCAGACCCTCAAAGCTAGGAAATCATGCAACAACACATACCAAGAAAAGAGATGCCAACCAAGAATCTTATATCCAGCAAATCTAAGCTTTAGATGTGATGATGAAATTAAAACCTTTCATGATAAACGAAAGCTAAAAGAATTTCAACTAGAAAACCTGCACTACAGAACATCCTCCACAAAATATTCCAAGAAGAGGAAATGAAAAAACAAATGATGGAAATCAGGAGAGGGAGGTATTACACTTAAGGAAAATCTAATCAGACGGGAAACCAAATCATGTTAAATACCAAATATAAATAAAAATGGCTGGGAATATAAATCATGTCTTGATAATAACCTTGAATGTTAATGGCCTAAACTCACCAATCAAAAGACATATACTAGCAGATTAAATTAAAAAAATAGAGATCCAAAAGTACACTGCCTCCCTGAGACTCATCTCACATGAAAAGACATCAGAGACTGAAGGTGAAGGTTTGGAAAAAATTATATCACTCACATGAACTGGAGAAGCAAGCAGGTATTTCCATCCTCGTATCAAATAATGTAGACTTCAAGCAAAAGTCAATCAAAAAGGATAAAGAAGGACATGACAAACTGATCAAGGGAACCATAAACCAAGAAGACTTAAAAATTATACATATATATTTCCCAAACACTGGAGCATCTACATTCATCAAACAAACACTTCTCAAGTTAAAGTGTCACATATACCACAACACAATAATTTTTGGTGACTTTGACACATCACTTTCATCACTAGATAGATCTTCCAAACAAATGCTGAACAAATAGATTATAGAATTTAATAATAAAATCAATAACATAGACTTAACTCACATATATAGAATATTTCACACTTCAAGAAATAATATACTTTCTTCTTGCAGCATATGGATTCTTTTCTACAATACACCATATATTATGCCACAAAGCAACTCTCAGCAAATATAAAAAAAAAAGAAATACTATCCTGTATTCTATCATATCATAGTGGAATAAAATTAGAAATCCGTGATAAAATAAGAAAATAAAGCTACTCCAATGCCTGGAGACTAAATAATATGCTAATGAATGAACAAAGGGTTGCAGAACACATCAAGGAATGGATTTAAAAAATTAGAGTTTAATGAGAACACAGATACAACATATTGAAATCTCTGGGACACTATGAAAGCAATTCTAAGAGCAAAGTTCAATGCAGGGAGTTTATTCCTTCAAAGAAGAAAAAATCCACAAATAAATGATTTAACATTACACCTCAAAGCCCTAGAGAAAGAAGAACAAATAAATCCATCTGGAACAAAATGAAATTAAACCCCCATATCTCACTATGCACAAAACTCAACTCAAAGTGTATGAAGGACCTAGGAATAAAACCAGAGATCCTGAGTCTAATATAAGAAAAATTAGGCCCTAATCTCTATCATGTGGGTTTAGGCCCCAACTTCCTTAATAAGATTCCTGTGGTGCAAGAATTAAAAATCAAGAGTACATAAATGGGATGGAATCAAACTAAAAAGTTTCTACTCAACAAAATAAACAATTTGTGAGGAGCAAATCATCTTGGGAGTAAACATCTTGAGAGCAAATCTTTACCCCTCATATATCAGTTAGAGCACTAATCGTTAGGACATATAAAGAACTCCAAAAGCTAAGTACCAAAAAAACAAAACAAAACAAAAACCAACCAACCAAACAAACAAACAAAACACAAATAACCTAATCAATAAAAGGCCCAAGGACCTGAATGAACTGTTCTCAAAAAGATGACATAAAATCAATCAACAAATACATGAAAAAATGTTCATCATCACTAGCAATTAGAGAAATACAAATCAAAACCACTCTAAAATTTCATCTCACTCTAGTGAGAATGGTAGCTATCAAAAATAAAAACAACAATAATTGTTGGTGAGGATGTGGGGAAAAAAGCTATACTCATACACTGCTGGTGAGACTGCAAATTGGCATAGCCAATATTGAAAGCAGTATGGAGATTCCTTGGAAAACTTGGAATGGAACCACCAATTTGACCCAGCTATTATATTTCTGGGTCTTTACCTAAAGGACTTAAAACAGGATAGTACAGGGACACAGCCATGTCAATGTTTATAGCAGCACAATTCACAATAGCTAAACTGTGGAACCAATCTAGATGTCCTTCAGTAGATGAATGGATAGGGAAACTTTGTTATATATACACAATGGAATATTACTCAGCATGAAAAGAGAAGAAAATCATGGCATTTGCAAGTAAATGAATGGAGTTAGAGAAGATAATGTTAAGTGAAATTAGCCAATTCTAAAATAATAAATGCTGAATATTTTCTCTGATATAAGGAGGGTAATTCATAGTGGGTTAGGGAGGGGGAGCATAAAAGGAATAAACTAACTCTAGATAGAGCAGATGTGTGGGAGGGGAAGGGGAAATAGCATGGGGTTACAAATGATGGTAGAACATGATGGACATTATTATCTAAAATACATGTATAAAGACACAAATTGGTGTGAATATGCTTTGAATACAACCAGAGATATATAAAAAATATGCTCTATATGTGGAATAAGAATTGTGATGCATTCCACTGTCATATATAAATTAAAAAGTAATTTTAAAAAGAAAGTTCAATTAGAAAATATTTTAAAAAGAAAGAAGGAAGAACTTAAAAGATGAAAAGTTCTACCTTGCTCTTGGATAGGAAGAATTAATATTTTCAAAATGACCATACTACAAAAAGCACTATACAGGTTCAATGGCATCCCAATCAAAATCCCAATGATGTTCCACAGAAATAAAAAAAAAAGCAGTCATGAAATTCAACTAGAAAAACGAGAGACCCATAATAGCCAAAGCAATCCTTAGCAACAAGAGTGAAGCTGGTAGCATTACTATTCCAGACCTTAAACTATATTACAGAGCAATAGTAACAAAACAACATAGTATTGGCACCAAAATAGACTTGTAGTCCAATGGTAAAGAATAGAGTACACAGAGAATAACACAAATAATTACAGTAATCTTATATTAGACAAAGGCACCAAAACCTACATTGGAGAAAATATAACCTCTTCAACAAATGGTGCTGGGAAAACTGGAAATCCATATGGAACAAAATGAAATTAAGCCACTATCTCTCACCATGCACAAAACTGAACTCAAAATGGATCAAGGATCTAGGAATTAAACCAGAGACCTTTCGCCTAATGGAAGAAAAAGTAGGCCAAAATCTCCATCATGTGGGATTAGGCCCCAACTTCCTTAATAAGACTCCTATAGCATAAGAATTAAAATCAAGAATCAATAAATGAGATGGATTCAATCCAAAAGACTTCTTCTCAGCCAAAAAAACAATCAGTGAGGTGAATAGAGAGCATACAGAATGGGAGCAAATCTTTACCATAAGCAGATCAGATAGAGCAATAATCTATAGGATATATAAAGCACTCAAAAAACTTAACTCCAAAAAAAAAAACCCAATAAATGAATGGGTCAACAATTCTTCTGAACACTTCTCAAAAGAGTATATACAATCAATTAATAAATATATGAAAAAATGTTGAACATCTCTAACAATTAGAGAAATGCAAATCAAAACTACTCTAAGATACCATCTCACCCCAGTTGGAATGGCAGCTATCAAGAATACAAACAACAATAAGTTTGGCAAAGATGTGGGGAAAAGGCTCACTCTTGCATTGCTGGTGGGACTGCAAATTGGTGCAGCCAATCTGGAAAGTAGTATGAAGATTCCTATGAAAACCATTTGACCCAGCTATCCCACTCCTGGGTCTACACACAAAGGGCTTAAAAACAGCATACTACAGGGACACAGCCATATCAATGTTTATAGCAGCACAATTCACAATAGCTAAACTGTGGAACCAACCTAGATGCCCTTCAGTAGATAAAAAGATTTAAAAAATGTGGCATGTATACACAATGGAATATTACTTAGCATTAAAAGAGAATAAAATCATGGAGTTGCAGGTAATAAATAATTTTTAAAAATATACTGGAAACTTTGGAGTGGAAGTTACTTTATGAAGGCCAATGACACTAATAAATTTATTGTTTATTTCTGCAAAACTACTCTGAGTATGCCTAGAAAATTAATGAATGATATCAATAAAAGTGTAGTATTTATAGATTTACTTAGTATCACATTATTGATTTTTTTCATATGTACTCCTGTGGGAAAAATTAGTCTGGAAGAGGCAAGATTAAAGTATTAGGATGCCACAGAGTGTATACCCCTAGTGTCTAATGTGTCTGTCCACTATTAATCAAGCAACTCTGGGCTATGTTTCATGGTACAACTCACAGACAAGTAAACTCTCTGCAAGACAACACTATTTGTGTTAGAATTTGTGACATGGAATGCAAAAGGACAAAGTTATTTCAATTCATTGGAACGTTCTACTAAATCATACATGGCACACTTATGTAAATTTAAGTTAAGTAAATAGAAGAACTTTGGTATTTCAGGATTAAACTCCTTTCTATAGAGGTTTCCTCTCCCTGGAATTCTTTCTCAGCCTTCTTCTCCTAGAGAAATCCCTAAACAGTAAGACTTTCATCAGCATTCCCTGATTGGATGCTATGCTTCCCTCTCAGTACTCTGTTCTGCTGTCTCACTGGCCTGCTAAAGTGTTCCTATCCTTCCTATCCCTGTCTGCTCCCTGAACCCTTAACACCTTTAGTTGGAGATCCATGGTCATTATCTAGTTAGTGCCTGCTAAAAGAAATTGCTTAAAATTTTACTTTTAATAATATTTCAAATAATCAGAAGAAATATATCCAGAAAAATAATTTTTTTATTATCACAATTGTAATGCTAAAAACTTAAAATGTGAATATTTAATCATTGGTTTATTTATTCTATGAGACCATTTAAATATTTGCAGTATTTTAAAATTTATACTTTAGAAGAGAATTGCTTTCATTTCCTCATAAGTATGTAGAAAATTTGGAAATGAAAAAATAGTATTTAAGTTCTATTGTCCACAATATCTTCTGTTGAAATTTGAATGTTGTCTCCTATTCCTTCTTTGAAGTTCAATCAATGACCCCTTGACCTTGATAAGCTTTGAAGAGAACTCATACTTTAGAGGTCTCAGTGGTGGTATTGCTGCATTTATATTAAATAACAAATATATCTGATGTGTTTTTCAACCATCTAAGTGATAATGTTGCCTCTAATCAAAAGCTGTTATAGATGGTCTTTTTCCATGAGATCTAACTTTATGTTGCAGGCATACATTAGTCTATTTGCTTTTCAGGGCAGCTGGTTATTGGGTTGCTGCAAGTACACCAAGTACCCAGAGAATATTTATGGCCTTATATAGTAAACTCAGATCATTGGACAACAATCCTTCTTGCATGTCAGTCTTTTCAGGTAGCTTCAATTTCCCACTCCAGAAAGTACATTCTTTAAAAGTTATTTAATGAGGACCTGCTAGTGATAAACTTACTATCATGTGTATTGGAAAAAGTGCCACTGTCTTAAAATGTAGCCTCCCTGGGAAGAAAATGCTGAGTTATTATTCATTGCCCTTAGATCCTTAATAATACTTAAAGCAGAAACTGTAAATTATAAGGACATGTCTATTTTAGTACTACTGTCTTTGCAGGTTGATGCGCTTACTCCTTTGTGGTCAGTTTTCATTTGCTCCTCAGTTTTGAAAATATGTTTTTCTACATATGTCCAGTTGTATAAAAGAATCACTGTTTTTATTTTTGATAAATCTGTTTCTAGTATGTCTTAAGAACATTTTTCTGTTATAGTATAAAGAGATATAGTACATATGCAATACTGTGTCTTGCTTTTTTGTAATCCCTTAGTATATCACAAACATGCTCTGTATCCATATTTTTACTACTATTATTTTTATTGTCTTCTGTATCTTTTTTATGTTATTGGCTCTTATTGAAAAGCCATCTTCTCTATCTCTGACCCCCCAAGTCTTTCCTGTTCTCTGAAGCTGAGCCTATATAATTTTTCTTCCACAGAGTCTCCCTTGATCATTTCAATCAGATGAAATGAAATAAGGCAGGAGGAGATAAAAGACATATTGTAGGCTCAGAATGACAACATTAAAGAAGGCATAAAATTCAGAAAAGGCATCATAACCAAAATGACCTCTGAGTGAGAAAGTCTTCAAGAATGGGTCATCCTACCCTAGAATTGCTCTGCCCTGTCAACGTTCTCGCTTAAATATAAGGCCCCAGGATGATGGATCACTGGTAGAATACTTATCTTGTATGTGTTAGGCCTTGGGTATCATATCTGGTACCACGTACAAACACAAAAGTCCCAATTGAAGATACTAATTAAAGTGTAGTCTAGCTAACCAAAACATAGCACATAAAAGGACTCATTAGCTCCTAGAACTTAAGCAAACCACTCAACTAATGCAGCCTAAGGTTACTTTAACTTTTTTATTTAAAAAAAGCATGTCAAAACATTGTCTTATTTTAAGGACAGCATATTCTGATCATTTGATTTCGTTTATGATATTAGCAAATTTTATGAATCAGTACTGAAATTTATGAGACTAATTCCAGCTTCTTCAACTATAATGTGAGGATAGCAATACTGCCTTCAGAAAGTAGTCATGAGAATTTAATGAAATAAGACATATGAAGCACTAGGCATAATACCTGACAGAGTATGCTACTTTTATTATTATTTTCATAATTAGTACATATACCTAAAATAAAATTTATGAAATACCAAAAATAGCATCTTGAAGTCTAATTAGAGAAGATTCAGACATGAAAATGTAAGTGGCAATGAAAACCCAAGGCACATATGGTGGCCAAATAGGCAGAATAGATGATGAGTACTTTGAAGAAAGGAGTTCAGAAAGCTTCTTGTGGAAGATTCTGGAATAATGGAGGAATTTGAATGCAAAAAAAAAAAACCGAAAGAAAGAAAGAAAGAAAGAAAGGAAGGAAGGAAGGAAGGATGGAAGGACGGAAGGAAGAAAAAGGAAGAAAGAAAGAAGCTGCTTAACATTTGCAAGCAGGTTCCCAACATAATATTTATTTTTATTCTTTGAAGAACATAACTATAGCCCTTCCTTTCTGCCAGGCATTAATCTAATGCTTTATAGAGTTTAATTTGTTTAATTCTCAAATAGATTTCAAGTATGTACTGTTGTTATCTCCACTTTACAATAGGAAAACTAAGGCTCAAAAAGTTAACAAACTTGTCCATGTCAGACAGCTAGTAGTTGGTAAAGCTAAGATTTAAAACTGGCAGATTGGTTCTGGAGTCTATGTTTGAAGCAGTATGCTATGCTTCCTTATCAGGAAAGCAAAATTTAAGAGGACTCGGCTGGTGAGGATATGATATGTAGAGAGGGAAAAATTGGAGCAGAAGACCTACTAGAAAGATAATGCAGTAATCTAGTATAGGGTATTGATGGCTTTATATTAGATATAGGTAACAGGAATGAAAAAATGAAAAAAAAATAAAATACAATAAATTTTAGTTATGTAAGAGTGAGACCAAGAAAGAAAAGTTTGCTCTTGTTCATATAATTCATCACTTTTTCCACGTATTTCCAGAAAATGTTTGCTCTTTCTACATTCAGATTTGTTTCACAGACCACATTTTCATGGAATATGCCAATTCATTTTCATCCATTACCTGTTTTATTTCTCCAGCAGTTGGGTCTTTCACCATCTCAATGTTAAAAGATTGAACTGAGAGTCTTAAAGAGAAAATAAAAAGCAACTAACACCTACAATAAAAATAATAACAAACCCCTCCCCATAGCTTTATTCTGGCTCTAAGCCTTATAGGAAACAATATATCAGCACACTGAAACAAATCTTCAATAAGCAGAGGAAAAGTATACTAAAACCTGTATGTGGGACTGGAGTTGTGGCTCAGTGGTAGAATACTGGCCTGGCATGTGTGAGACCCTGTGTTCGAAGTTTGGCAAGAAGTATAAATTAATAATTAATTAAATAATTAAAAAAAGAATGTATGCTCAGAGACATTGAGTTTTCAAATCTCAGAGTCTTTCATATTTCTATTCTTGGGGAATATCTATTAGGTTTCCATGTTCATGCTTCACCCTCACCAATGAGTTCCTTTGCAGCTGCTGAAAGGAAGAAGGTGATTGCTATTTTGAATGTAACTGTGATTTTACCAGAGATGGTTCCTTATGTGCAAATTAAGTGACAGTCTAAATATGTTTTTATTTGATTTTTTTTAAACAACTTCCTAGAGAAAGGAAAGATGTTACAATGTTTCCTTCAAATTTTCTCCAAAACCCCCACAACTCATACTTAAACTGGGGTTCATGTCAAGGACACAAAAATTTATAGAAATACTTCTCATTTCTAGTTAAAAGTCATCTAATACAATATCATTGAACCACATAAATATGTTCAAATTTTCAATATCTTTTTATAAATATCTCCTATGATTTGGACATCTACATTTAAATAGAAAGCTACTTGTTCTTAGAGAATCCTCTGATTATAGGCTGTTTCCTCAAGGCGTCTGTCTGAAATATGTGATCAGACAGAATATCAATTTATGCTTTATTCATAGAAAAAAGAAAACCAATTTAGCCGAGGTGCACAAACTCATTAAATAATTTGTGCATCTAAGAACTATTTTTTTCCATTCTTTATAACAACTGTACATATTATTCTAAGAATTATTGTTTATGAAAAAACTTTTCCCTAACATTCTGAGATGCTGAGATGAGAAAAGATTTATCAGTAACCACTATCTGCTAGTATTGAGGGTTAATTCTCTACCTGTCACTATGAATATGAAGGATTACTCTGCAGAATTAGGTCAGCTTGGGTTTCCTGTGCTTGGCCGTTTCACTTTTTTCACATTGAGCTGCAGAGGAGGTAAAAAATCTAAAGATCATTTTTTTAAAGACTGCTTCTCATTTTGGACAGCACTTCTGACTGCAGGTGTGTATAGTAGACTTGAGTCCATTAAGGGGTTGGGCTCACCCCTCCAACTCCTTCCTGTAGGCTCTTGCTGCCTTATGTGTGCCTAGGCCCTCCTACTTCCAAAAGCATGCCTGGATTCACACCTTCCCTTCTCCAGACCAGCAGTCTCTGTGCCAAACTTTCACTGGAGAGCTGGCAGAACCTGAGGGTCCTCACAGAGCTTGCTCCTTTGTAAGTTCACTTGGCCCTTGTAGCAGCTGGTGATTAGCATCAAAAGTGGTTTCACCAACCATCCTCACAGCTGCTACTTTTTTACTGAGGTTTCCAGGTGCAGTAAATTTCATCATGATCATATCCTTTGAGGTAGGCCTTATTCTCATTTTCCCAATAAGGAAGCTGAGGCTGAGGGTCTAATATTAAGTGCCTACTCCAAGTTCTACCAAAGAGCTGAACTTTTCAATGTGGCAGTTGGTTCCAAAGCCTTGCTGCCTTCTGCTTCCTGGCATCTAATTGCACCTCCAGCCAAATGAAACTACTTCCCAGAATCACCAGGAATTGGCCTTGACAAGTTTTTATTAAGGCTCTTTTTGTTCCCTGGAATGCATTCTTTCTCTTCCTCAACCCAGATGACACTATCTTTTTCACCTCTGGAATCACATGTGAGCTCGTGAGGTCATGATCAGTGACATCAACATCTGTGTCACATGCTTGCAGAATTAGTGGACCCTCTGTAAAGGCCCTCATTGGTTTGCATTGTGTGGAAGTCTTCCTTAGGTGTATTTGACTGAAACCTCTCCTGAGGCAGAAACAAGCCTCCAATTCTGCTCAGTCAAACCTATACTTATGAAGATCCACCCTGCTCTGTGCTACTTGCAATGTAGTAGCAGATTAGTAAGCACAGGGGTGCTGGCCTATAACTGGCTCAAAATCACAGCACTTGTTTTCTCTGTGTAGATCAGCCCTGGCTACCTCTACATCATCCCATGTCAGGACCTCAAAGCAACCTTTATTTATGAACTGCATCATCTTTTCTTTACCTTATTTTGCCCTCTTATTTTTCCCTAATTTATTCTCTTCATAGGAGTTCTCACTTTCTGAAATTCTTAGATCCTTGTTTACATTAATTTGAGGTGCTTATATTCCAGTGGAGACAAACAAAAAATAAATATATGTTAGATGCTGATACATACTATGTTGAAAAATAGAGTAGGCTAAGAGAGATGATGATAAGGGGCCAATCAAGAAAAGAAACCTGAAGGAAATGAGCAAATTATATGTATGAGTATCTTAGAGAACAGCTTTCCAGGAAGAGGGAATAGCAAGTGCAAACACACTGAATCAGGAGGATGTGTACCCTGCTTGTACTCTATATGAGTGAGTGAGGAGGAAAACAGTAGAAATGAGGCAAAAGAGGTATTGGAGTAGCTGGTGAGATGGCTCAGTTTTTTGGAGGCCTTGGTCAAGGATTATGGTTTTATATCTGAGTGATATGGGAAGTCACAATGTGTTTGAGCAGAAAAGCATTAGCTATTCTTGAAAAGATCATTCTGGCAATTTAAGAAATGGGAGTAACTAAATGGTGTCCAGGAGCCAAGCCAGGATCAGTGGTACACCCTCCTGGGAGGCTATCCTAGGCTTTATTAGATATTTACTAATAAAGCAATGATCCACATTGAAAAGTTTAGCTCTTTGGTAGAACTTGGAGTAATCACTTAATATTAGACCCTCAGCTTCAGCTTCCTCATTGGGAAAAGGAGGATAAGGCCTACCTCAAAGTATATGATTATGATAAAATTTACTGTACCTGGAAATTTCAGTAAAGAGAAGTAGCAGCTATGAGGATGGTTGGTGAAACCACTTTTGAAGCTAATCACTTCCTAACTGAGCTGGTCATAAATGAATCAAGTCCCTCAGTTAAATTAATGCTGGGTGGGGGATTGGTTGCCGAGTAGGGAAGTACTGACCTCAGTATTCAAGCATCTGATGGGAGTTGGATTAGATAACTCTCCACGTCTCCTCAAACTGGAGACAATGTGGTTCTGGGAAATCAACTAAAAGGACTATTTGCTTCAGAGATGGAGAGTTGACCACCTGGGAGGATAAGGTGTTCAGTGGTGGAAATGTGGAGAGAGCTAGTCCTGAGTGAAGGAGGAGTCTGAGCTGAAGTCCAAAGGTCTATGGGGAATCTGGCATGACCAGAAGGGAAAGGTGTATGAACGATGGGAAGAGAGATGAAGCTGGAAAGAGATGCAGGATAACATAAGAAAGAAATCCCACATGGCATGATGATTCCCAAGAAACACTTGTTGAAGAAACAAGACAGAGATTGTAGGAGCCAAAGAAGGAGGTTTGGACCACATGGTTCTTCTGAGCAGCGTTTTTTCCCTGACAACTTGGTCAGAAACTTCTTCAGGTCAGGGCTGTCCAATGTTCACTGTGCTCCTTGCCCTACTCCCCACTAAAAAAGCTATCTAGAAATGGCTCCTTAACAACCAACAACATAAATATAAGCTCCTGAGGGTGCAAGGGCCCTTTCCTTGGGGATGTTCTGTGAGGTCCCCCTATGAAGTTGGAAACAGACAATTCTGTGTTGGGACAATTCTTTGATGGAAGACAACCATGCTCATGTCATGTCACAAGATGGAGTCCCTTCTTTCCATCAAGTGTCACCCACTCCACAACCACCACTCCTGGAATTCCCAGGGCTCAGAACCTGGTGACCTCATCTTGAGGGAATAATGAGGCTGGGGCCTTCTGGGGACTCCCAATCGTGGAGCGAGGAGTGGGTGAGTTCATTCTTTCCAGAGCCATAGGTCTGGTAACAAGCCTTGTACTGATGGATTCATCAAGCTTCAAACTGATGGATTCCTCAAAGGAGGACCTGGGCCTTCCTGGTTGTAAGTACCCCTCCCATCCTTAGCGTGTAGGGGAATAGTCTTTGTAGGGATGGAGTGGTGGCTGCCTGCATGAAGTGCTAAGCAGTTAAGAGATAGACTCCACTAGAAAAGGGAGGACTCCTTGAATACACAGACCATGTTTTGCCCAAACACAAAAGATACATGGGAGTCCTTGTCAAGTGTGGAGATTTGGCTTCCTCAAATACAATGAGAACTGGAGGCTGACTTAGAAGAAACTCATTGAACCAGTACTTGTGGATTAGTTCAATTCCCTCCATCAAGTGTTAAACTCAAATGTGTGCAAGACCCTTTGCTAGGTCCCCTAAGGCACTGCTGTTCTATAGGATGGGAAGTACAATTGCCACAAGAGTGACAGTAGCTGAGGGCACACAGCTATGGCAGTCCATAGTGGCTATGCCACTGGCCAAACAAGTCACCATGAGGCCAATGAACCACAGTACACTATGGGCTGAATGGCTGCTATCTATGATATATTGATTTAAAAGATTTTTAATAAGAAGGACAGAATATCTTTTTTTTTATGTATGTGGAGGATCAAACCCAGTGCCTCACATGTGCAAGGCAAGCACTCAACCACTGAGCTATATCCTCAGCCTAATGTATTAATCTTAGGTGGTAGTGCTAAGTGGTAGTGTCTGTATGTTATTTCTAATAAAAGCACACTGGAAAATGGCTATTCTAATTGTTCTTTTATTGATGAAGAGACAGGTTCCAAGGGCATATATCATTATCTCCTTTGTTGGTATTATTGCTGCAGAGCCACTTCTCCCATTTATACCTGCTTGGCATTAAAGTTCTGGGTGTTTCCAACATACCCCGTGGGACTCCTTCTCTATTCACATCTTGTTAAAACATACTTGGTGAATGCTTTAGTGTGTGTAGAGGGTCATCAGCTTGGAATCTATATTTGCTTAGAGGAAAGGCTGATGAGCATCTCTTAAAATTATACAAAGAAATACATCCATAGAGTGCTTTTAAAATTTCCATGGCTGCCCTAAATTTGAGTCCCCTGTCACTCTACTATGTGAGAATATTAATAACTTGTATACTCTATGGAAATGGTCCTAAAAGGAGAGACAAAGTTAATTTTAAAGCTATTTGGCCCCAGTTTAAATATAAGAAAGCCTGATTCTGTCACATAAATTTTCTTCATCTACTTGGAAATCATATTTGATCTAAACTTTAAATGTAGATTGCCCACAGAGGTTGGGCCAGTTTTTGCCTATTTTGTGGAGTGGTGTGTGTGTGTGTGTGTGTGTGTGATTCTCAGAAGTTAGTAAACATTTTTTTTTTCTTTTTATTCATGTGTGTGGCTTAAAGGGAATATATCTAGCAACTGCAAAGAAAACCCTAGCCCTATCTATATGACCTCTAACACTGGAGTTTAAGCCTTTTTATTTTATTTTCTTTAAAGGTAAGTGGAACCTTTTTGTCATTTGTAAATAATATCGTATATTGTATGTCAAAATATAATACTGGACTAAATGGACCTTTCTTATTAGTACAGGTGCAGAGGTTCACTCTTCTCTCATCTTGCCCTCTTCAACCCTGAAGATGCCTAAAGCCCAAGACATACAATCTTAACTTCTTCAGGCCCAATACACTGATTCTGAAGGTAAATTCTGGAACACAGCTTTGTGCCCATTTTTGGTTAACCATTGGTTTCCAAGGAAAAAAATTCATAAACACACAGATCAAAGCAGATTTTTTTTTTCTCTTCAGAAACAAGGGAGTAGGGATGGCTTAAGACACTGTGGAAAAGGAAATATTTTATTCAGATAAATTATAAATGGCTCTATTACTGATATGAAATAATGCTCAAACTGAGTCATGAATCCCTTGAATTCACTCCCTAAACAGAACCCAAACTGCTTACACTTTACCAAAGCAGCTCCACTAGAACAAAATAGATTTGCACTTCTTAATATAAGGAAAAAAAAGGTAGGTTAGTTCATATAACAAATAATACACACACTATAAAGTCTTGGGATACAAAAAATGTGTTGAGGTTTGGGTATGAAAGAACTCACATCTAGATAGTTTTGGTAAGCAATCCAATGAGGTATGCATCAAACAAAAGCTGCTAAAAAATAACTCCATTAGTAATATGAGACCACTGGGAGTCAAAAATCCTCAAATGTGATCATTAGGGCCAGCCAGGGTGGGATGTAGGGGTCATGTCCAGCAATGCAAGGAAAGGACACTGCAACAGAATGCTAAACAGCCAGCAGCAAGGGAAGGGTGTTCACTCCTCAGCTTTGTTGCCTCAGACCCATTCCTGAGTACCAGATACACTGCAGTCATCTTGAAGGCAGGCACTCTACTCCTTGGGTATTCTCTTTGTACAGTAAGTGTTGCCTCTCTGACTTATGGGGAGGCTCTTTAAGTAAACATTATGCCAGATATATTTATATATCATAAACAATGCCACATATTATGATTCCATTCATATGAAACATCACAAACCTGATAAGGAAGCTAGAGAATGAATGATTGTTCAATGGGTACAGAGTCTCCTTCTGAGGTGATGAAAATTTTGTGGAATTAGATCAAGAAGTATTGCTTTGGGAAACTAACTAGAGAAGCAGGAGCTGTCAGGCTGAATAGGTAAAATGATTGCAAATGAAGGCCAAACTCAGATCACTGCCCAATCTTTGTCACAGAGCTGAGGATGTCACAGGTGAGGCTTGACTATAGCTAAACAGAAGAGACAGGTAAGTGAGGACACCATACTGATATAAATTCCCCAAAATAGCACTAAGTGATAGGATTCTGGGGTTTGTAAGCTGGTGAGTTTTCTTGACTGGAACAAAGAAAGTTGAGAAACTGACCTCTGTGAGACATGGTAGTTTCTCAGGCAGGATGACAAGGTATCACAGGCATGAGTGCAGAATGGGTACTTCTGGCAATGACCCAGTCATTCCATTCCTCAGCATATATTCTGGGGGATGAAAATATGTCTACAGAAATATTCATGCTAATAGTCATAGCAGTATTATTCCTAATAGTTCCAATGTGGAAACAATTCTAACACTAATCAACTCATGAATGGATAAATAAAATGTGCTATGTCCATACAATGGAATATTACTCAGCCAAAAAAGATATGAAGTACTGCTAAATGCTACAACATGAAGAGACCAGGAAAACATTACATTTCAAAAATCATACACAATGCCACATATTATGATTCCATTCATATGAAACATCACAAACCAGATAAGGAAGCTGGGGAATGAATGATTGTTCAATGGGTACAGAGTTTCCTTCTGAGGTGATGAAAATTTTGTGGAATTAGAGAGTTGTGATGGTTGCATAACTACAAATATACAAAAAAGCATTCAATTTCACATTTTAACATGGTGACTGTTATAATATGTGAACTTTATTTCAATTAACAAAAAAAGAATCAGGAGACTATAGTCTTCAAAGACTTAATCTTTTTTAATTTTTTGTAGTTGTAGGTGAGGATCAAACCCAGTGGCTCACAAATGCTAGTCCAGTGCTCTTCAACTGAACTACTTTCCCGGCCCCAAAGACTATGTCTTTACAAAGCATTCTCTTTCTCTATCTCTTTCTCCACTCCCCCACACCCCACCCCCTCCAATATTCTTTCTAGTAGTTAAGAAACAGAACAATGCCAGCAGAAGATGTGTGTCTTTTTCATTCCTAAGGAACTATTTCAGGCAACAGCATTGGAAAAGTTCTATCAAAATTCTAGCACTTAAAAGGACTTAATTTTGTCCTCAAAGTCAAACAGAAGATTTAATTACCAATACTGAGGAAGGTCAACATAACTTATGTTTCCTTAAAAATCTTCCTAGCCCATTTATTGATTGGGTTGTTTACTTCTTTAGTGTTAAGTTTTTTGAATTCTTTATATATCCTGGAGATTAGTGCTCTATCTTATGTGAGTGTGGCAAAAATTTGCTCCCAAAATGTAAACTCTCTCTCCAACTCACTGATTGTTTCTTTTGCTGGAAAAACTTTTTCAGTTTGATTCCATCCAATTTATTAATTCTTGATTTTATTTCTTGCACTTTAGGAGTTTTGATATGGAATGTGGGGCCTAATACAACATGATCAAGATTTGGGCTTACTTTTTTCTTCATTAGGCACAGGGTCTCTGGACTAATTCCTAGGTCCTTGATTCACTTTGAGTTGAGTTTTTTGCATGATGAGAGACAGGGGTTGATTTTCATTTTGCTGCATATGAATTTCTAGTTCTCTAAGCACCATTCGTTTAAGAGGCTATCTTTTCTCTACTGTATGTTTTTGGTGTCTTTCTCTAGTATGGGATAACTTTATCTATGTGGGTTTGTCTCTGTGTCTTCTATTCTGTACCATTGTTCTAAACATTCCATTAACAGATATATAGAAAAATGTTCAACATCTCCAGTAATTAGAGAAATGCAAATCAAAATCCCTCTAAGATTTCATCTCATACTAGTCAGAATAGCAGTTAACAAGAATACAAACACCAATAAGTGTGGCAAGGATGTAAGGGGAAAGGCACAGTCATACATTGCTGGTAGGACTGAAAATTAATACAACAAATCTTGAAAGCTGTGTGGAGATTACTAAGAAAACTTGGAATAGAACCACCATTTGACTCAGCTATATGATTCCTCAGTCTATACCCAAAGCACTTAAAATCAACATACTTTAGCAATGCAGCTACATCAATGTTTATAGTAGCTCAATTTACAAGAGCTAAATTGTGGAACCAACATTCATGCCCTTCAATAGATGAATGGATAAAGAAACTATGCTATATATACACAATGGAATATTACTCAGCATTAAAGGAGAAAAAAATTATGGCATTTACACATAAATGCGTGGAGTCGGAGAATATCTTTCTAAGTGAAATAAGCCAATCCCCAAAAACCAAAGTCTGAATGTTCTCTCTGATAAGTGGATGGTGATACATAATGCGGGGGTATGGGGAGAATGGAGGAACTTTGAGCCAAGGGGAGGGTGATAAACAGAGGGGACATGAGGGTAGGAAAGATGGTGGAATGAGGCAAAAATCATTATTACCCTAGGTATATGTATGACTGCACATGTGATGCAACTCCACAGCATGTAAAACTAGAGAAATGAAAAGTTGTGGTTCATTTGTATACCATGAATCAAAAATCTAATGCTGACAGTATAAGTGATTATAATCATAAAAAATAAATTAAAACAAAGGAAAATTCAAAAATGTATAATTTTTGAGTCAAAAACAGATCTCTTCTAGACATAACCTAATTAGGGTCAGACATTATTAGCTGCCTTCTGTATGCACTGAATATATCTTAGTGACTATGTTGCCACTCAAAGACAACAATTAGTACATGCTTTTGGTCATATATTCCCAACAGTTCATTCCTCAAAAATTCAATGTTCCCAAGATAGGGGTTGTTGCTCAGTGGTAGAGCATGTTCCTAGCATCAGCAAGGCCTTAGGTTTGATCCCAGCACCACAAAAGGAAAAAAAAATAATGTTCCTCAAAATGAAGCCATCTAGTTGGGGCCACAGAGCTACTCTAACTTTCACAGTACTATTCCCAATCCATTCTCTTGTTTTTCAAGAATACTAGTTACAATAACACAGAAAAAATAACAGGCAAAAATAAATATAAACTACTATATATTTATCTTGATTTGCTCTCTCTCCTTTTAATTCAAAATAATCTCTTAATGCTCCTCCCCACAAGGTTAGATGCTGCCTCTAGTTAGGTACACCTTTTGTTTTAGGAAATAAAATATCTAATATCTTCCCTTATTTATTTGTAGAAGGTATATTGGTTCATCTGAAGCAATTCATTTACTATTAAAGGTATTGTGGTTTAGAATTACAGAACCTCAGAACTACAAAAATTAAAAGAAATTATTTAAACAATCCTAAAATCTAGAGAAGTCAATCTGTCAACTCATGATCGTATAGTTAGTTAATGAAAAATTTAAGAATATATTCTATGTCCAGGCCAATTGTCTTCCATACACTTAATCTTCATTAACATCAATGACTGGCAGTGTGTCTTGATCTTCCATTGTGTAAGATGTCAGATCTTGGCAAATCTGAGACCATCCCTCTCATCCTTCCATACCAGGGATTGACCCTAGGCAATAGCAATTTATCTACCACTAAGCTACATTCCCAGCCCTTCAAATTTTATATCTTATCAATTTCCTGTCCCTGAGTATATAATCTTAGAAGGTTACAAATATTTGAGTTTAAATTAAATTAAGGTCAGACCAAGTACTTTCATCATATTTACCTCTCATAGGAGATTTCATGGCTGCTTTTATCATCCCCATCAGAAGCTGGAGGCTCTTTGGGTCTTGAGCCAGTCCTGATATGAAGGCTGCCAGGGCACTGGTATGATGTCCAAGATACTGGAAGGCAAAACTCTGTCGAAAGTATGCCTAGAAATAAAGGAAAATGATGAGGTTTAGACAGCAGGGCTGACTGGCATTCTATAGTAGAACAAACAGGACTGGAGAACTTAGGTGGATGACCTTGATCCATAAAGAGGACAAGGCGTTGATAGAGGACAGGGGTTTGATAACCAAACTAGCTGATTTCTTCTAAGATCATCAAATATGAGATCCTCACATTTAAAACCTTCATCTTTTTATGTCTGGAACACTTCTTAATTTCATCACATTCATTTGTATTTTTCCCCATATAGCTTTTGTTGTTTATTAGGGATTTTAAAAATGTTTCCTATTCCATCTTTAATTTCATAAGCTCTTCATTCTCCCTTATATAATCAAAAGAAAAAATGTCAACTTGTGATTACTATGTAAAGATAATTTTAATATTGAGTAATATAACATGCTTACATATTTTAACATGTATTTAAAAGTTATCTAAAATGTGTGTGCTTCAAAAGTAGCTCAACAAAACTAGGCATTAGACCAGAGACTCTGTCCTTAACAGAAGAAACTGTAGGCCCAACCCTCCATAATTTCACCTTAGAAACCAACTAACTTAACAAAACTCCTAAAGCACAGGAATTAAAATTAAGAATCAATAAATGGAATGGTATCAAACAAAATGTTTCTTCACATCAAAGGAAACAATCAAGAATGTGAAGAGAAAGTGTACAGAATGGCAGAAAATCTTTGCCATCTGCAGCTCAGATAGAGCATTAATATCAAGGATATATAACAATACACACACACAAAAACAACAACAACAAAAAAAACCCTCAGACATTATATGGGTAAAGGAACTGAAAAGGCACTTCACAAAAGAGATACAAATGATCAAAAAATATATGAAAAAATTGTTCAACATCTCTAGCAATTAGAGAAATACAAATTAAAATTACAATGGAATTCATCTCTCTCCAGATGAATGGCTATTATAAAGAATACAAGCAATGAAAAAATTGGCAAGGATGTGGGGAGAAAGGCATGATCATACTTTACTGGTGGGACTGAAAATTGGTGCAACCACTCTGGGAAGCAATATGGAGAGTCCTCGAAAAACCTGGAATGGATCTACTATTTGACCCAGTTATCTCATTCCTGAACATATACTCAATGGACTTAAAATCAGTATGCTACAATGATGTAGCTATCAATGTATATAGCAGCTCAATTCACAATAGGCAAGCTATGAAGTCAACCTAGGTGCCCTTCAACAGATGACTGGATAAATAAAATGTGGTACATATACACAAGGGAATAGTCCTCAGTCAGAAAAAGAATTATTTTATGACTTTTGTCATTAAATGGATGGATCTGCAAACTATTATTCTAAGTATAATAAGACAGTACCCAAAAGCCAAATATTGAATGCTAACACTCAATATTTGGGGGGAAGGAAAAATAGTCATTCATTGGATTAGACAAAAGGGAATGAAGACATATGAGGAGGGACGGGAATAGAAAAGACAGAATGAATCAGAGTAACTTTCCTATGTTTATATATCAATGCATGACCAGTATTCCCCACATCATATACAACCATAAAAATGGGATTTTAATTACAATAGTTATATTCCATGTAAATATGTCAAAATATACTCTATCATCATGTATATATAAAAAGAACAAATTTTTAAAAATCACTTATGAGCATAAACGAAAAAAAGTTTTGTCCTTTGTATCATTTAACTGGATTAGTTTTAAAACTAGTTATAATCATCTGTGATGATAGGAAAACATTCTCCCTTATAGCTAACTGAAGAAAGGATCAATGAATTAAGAAAATATTTAAACTGAGAATTTAAATATTTGAATTTTAGAATAGTTTTTAAGAAACCTCAGTTGGTTTTCAAGTACAGAGAGTAAAACCAAGTATATGGACAAGGTGTTACAGTATGTAGTCAGCAAAGGACCCTGTGGCAAATTAAATAATGCATGCAAATGACATATTATTAATGCATTCATTGCTTATAAGACAACATTTGTTCCTAAAATAGTTGGCTTCATATTTCACCTAAATACTGTTATGATACTCTTTTAAATATTTTTTAAATCGTAAACAAATACCTTTATATATTTATTTATTTTTATGTGGTACTGAGGACCAAACTCAGTACCTCACACATGCCAGGCAAGTGCTCTAGCACTGAGTGACAAACTCATCCCCTCTTACAACACCCTTTATGACACAAACTTAACCTTTTTCAGCCAAGTATGCTTGAGACCTTTTCGCTATTTCTACTCAGGGGATCTAAATGAAATTTAAAACCATTAAAACTACAACTCAATAAGCTTAGCACATAATTTTATATCACACTTACATACACATAGAGAATGAGAGAGCAAGCACATTTCATGTTTGCAAAATTTATTTACTCATTCCATTTTTATAACAACACTTCAAGTAATTTAAGCAAGGTAACACTAATCAGGGCTCCCATTAAGAAGCAATTTATAAATGCAAAGCATACTTAAATTATTACAGGCTATTCAGGCCTCTATTAGTTTAAACTACTAGCAGCTGTTAAAACTCAGACTCTACTGAGACAATAACCTATAAAGGCACTTTAATTGATAATTCACAAGATCAGTTTGTTTCACTGGTCTCAGCCTGTATTTAATCTTTAATGTGTTTACAGACATTTTTCATTCACCCCTTACATTTCACATTTTTGACAGTTTCTATAAATCCCCAAAGTAATACATACTATGTTTCAACTCAAAACTATAGTTTATATAAGTCTAGGAGTGTTCTATTAAAACTTAACTAAAATGTATATTTGTATATATATATATATAGTTATTTATATATACACTTATTTATATAAACACATATTTATATATAAACATACCAAATACCTATAAACTGATTATTATTTATAGAACAAGACAAATGGTGTCTGTAGTGATCAATTTTGTGTAGGATGTTCTATTAGAAACAAAAAAATCTTAGTCTCAATTTAGATAATTTCTTGCATTTTGTAAAACAAAGTTTTATCACATGTCCTACTTCAATGAGATAGCAGCTGATTTCTGTCTGCCAATTATCACCACTGAAAGGAAAATTTACCTACCCTTCAGGGGGTCAGCAAAGTTCACTGTCAAATCACACCCTGGTCTCAAGTTCACACAGCAGCATGTTTTATTTTCTTAGGACACTCAGAAATTGGGTGATAAGAGACAAGACAAGACCATGCTTCCCTCAATCTTGGATTCCCTTTCCTCAGGAAAGATTTCTGAAGGCTTTTCTATGCCCTTCCTGGATCCCCCAATCCAGCTTCAGAGGAGCTTACCCATCAAAAGCTCAGCTGTATCCCCTTAAGGATCTGAGAAGCCCCACTCCAGACTCCATGAAGCTCTCCCAACTATCTCCATGCTTTATTCATTATATGCACAAACAAATGTTGAATAATATTACTTGTCTGTATTTGAGTGAGACATAAACCACTGTGGAACTCAAGTTGTTGCTGATAAAACCTAGATTGTGGATTGTGACAGAATAAGAGAATTCAGTACATTAGCTGACACAGAGTATTTGATTAAATGAGCTATTTTTATTATTAGTTAATGAGAAAAGAATCTTGATGAGAACACAATTATACACTAATAGAACATAAGTGGATTCCAATAAATAATTTGGTATTCAAAAAATATTATTTAATCCCTATCATTCATTTATTTATTTCTCCTCTTGCTTCAACCAGGGAGAGAAATGACATAATTAGCAACCAGAAAACTACAGAATCAAGACCCCACATTGTTATAAGGCTTCTAGACAAGTCTAAACCACATCACTAAAAGTCTCTGGTGTTATCAAGTCTTGGGAGACAAAGCAGCCACCAGGATCCTCTGCCAGCTTTCTCCAAAGCCAAGATTAAGATGTGCTGAGATTGACAGCTGTTTATCAGAGCTTCAAGAGAATTGTCATGATATCCTCCAGCCTATCTGCTCCCCACCTACTGTTTTCTGCTACTAATGTGGCTTGTACCATCATATCTTTCACAGGAAGCCACTTCAATGGGAGAAGGTCAAATTTTGATCACTTAGGACACCAGATGCAGTATCTGTGCAGCATGCCACTGGAAGTTGAAGTATTTGAAGCAGTACTGAATACCTGGTGCCCAGTCAACCTCAATTTATGTACACCCCTGTCTCAGTAGACTACCACACACACCACATGTGGGCACTGGGTAATGTCACAGAGGGAGAAGGAAGAACAACATGGTTTAACTACTGAGAATAACTGTACTCTGACAACAGCAGTTCTCAATTGAAACTTCAGCCTAAAAGGAGACACTTGCAGACAGCAGGTGGTACTCAAGAAAAAGGTGGGAATCCTAGACCTGCAAGTGTGCTATGATCATTTATTTATTTATTTATTTTGTTTCACCAAAAAGAAACCACAGTGATTATTCCATGCATGCCACTAGTGATCTTACAAATAAAAAAAAGGCAACTGGATTATGAGAATAAGTTTCCATGCCTTTCTTCCTCCCTTCAAATGCCATTCCCTAAAATCTCCCATGTCAGGCACTCTAACACACAGGACAAAGAAATAAAAGGCAGGACTCACACCCTCATAGTCTAGTGGGAAAGAGTATGAAACCTATAAATGTCTTGACTACCAGCTGCAGTAAATCCTAAGTAAGAGTAATGGTTGCTGCAATATATTTCAGCAGTTACAAAAAGGTAATGATGACTAAAGTATGTATAGCCTGTTGTTAAAGTTGTATTATAAGCATTTGGTTTTTATTAAGTGGATGTCCTCATGGTTGCAACAAAAACACTCAAAGACAAAACATTTACAATTGTAAACTTGGCACGTTACCAGCACCCTGGAAATAATGCAAGACTTTTAAATATTCATGTCCAACACTCCATTCCAGAATGTCTCTAAACCCAGCTATTATCTGAAACTCTACTGTCCTCTGGTCCAATGAATAATAAAGAAAATTACTCTACCCACAGGGACATGGGCAGACCAAATATGTAACTATACATACAATGTGAGATCATGTACACACACACAAACACACACACACACAGAGAAAGAGAGAGAGAGAGAGAGTTAAGAGTGTGTATTAAATATTCAATATATAATCTGCTAATTTAGTGCCGCATTTGCAAATTGTTTGCCTTTTGATTTGGATTTAATCTGTAATTTTAGATGTTATAAATAAATATTCCCAACCTTCATTTTACAGAGTGAATATCAACTTTTTAAAAGTTTTCCAGAGAATAATTATCTGTAACTAGAACAGATGGTATATCTATAGCCAGCTTAAACTTTCCATAGTATCACCAGTTTTTCTGATAATGTTTTTAAATCACACAACTCTTTACTAAATTTTCTATTATCTTATTTTTTTAAATGAATAGAAATGCTGCTTCTAGTTTTTGAAAAGTGACAAGATTAATTTTTAATTTACCACAAGTGGGGTCAAAAATGAGAAAAATTATAGAATGTCAAAACCAAAAAAACCTTATGATATTTTAAAGTGAGTTTTCTCTTGCTTCTATTTGTTGACACTTTATTTAAAGTGAAGTAAAATAAAACCTTGAGAATCAGCAGAGAACACATTCTTCTCGTGGCAATGTGTTTTGTGTTTTACCTGTTCAGCTAGGATTAATCATTCCTCCTTTTTCTATTATTTTGTTTTTGTTGTTTTTACTGCCCTGTCTTATGCTGAATGCACATGTAAGAGATTGAGGGCTATTTTAGAAAACACTTATTTAGTTTGGAACCCAGTGTCAGAGGACTAAAAACCTAAACACAATGTTCTATCCAAATCTGCAGCTGCAAATTGTTTTTTTCTCTACAGTGTTAGCTTTTGATACATTCAGAATCAATTTATAAAGAAAACTTGTTCTCAGTTCTCATTGTTTCATATCATATTAGCTATTTTCCCAAAATTAGTTTTAAACAAATTGTCTCAAAAATATTACCTAGGTGACACATTTATGAGAAGAATCAATCATATTATGAAAATAAATTAGAATTTTGATAAGAAATTAAAGATGAAATGCCAACCCTGAGTTAATAAGTAAGTAGGTGTCACTTTGTAGCACTAGCGAGATTCCCAACCTTATAGTTCATGTCAGATTATAAAGTGTGCCTATATCATCTGGAGTTTCTCTTCTAAACTTTAAAAATAAACAATGAAAGAACTCTGTAGCTCCTTGAACCACAGTTCTGAACTTTTCATATGCCATGTTCTCCTCCTGTGGGTGTGGCATGGGAAATGTGTAATGTCTTACAAAGAATAAAATCAGTAAATTTCCTGAACATGCTCCAAGAAATCATGTGGTTTCATCATGAGTTCTGTGCCCTTGCCCTACTAATCTTCCATCCACCCCAGAACACAGAGAATGTGTGCTTCCACATACATGTCTGGTTCTGAGGAGTGTGGTAAGACCAGAAGAAAAATGGGGGAAAAATGAATGGTGGGCAGCCCAGAACAGCAGATTAGGAAACACACTGACACAAACCACATGGGAATTAAAGCAGCCTTATTCTCACTGTTGAAAAGAAAAAAAAAAAAAAAAAAAACATGG
>NW_025999991.1:41737-127072 GCF_001458135.2 Marmota marmota marmota | reverse complement strand
AAAAAAAAAAAAAAAAAAAAAAAAAAACATGGTATCATGCCTACCATAACGTAGCTATACCCAAACCATACCAGATTAGTGGGAATCCACTCCTTTCAGAAGCAGTCTTTGAAAAAGCATATGCATTGGTACTGTATAGTGGGGTCATAGGTGCTATGTGAGAGGCTTCCTTGGGCAGATGAAAGTCTACCATGGTGGTTTACCACTTGGATTGACTCTTTAACTACCAACTCTAACTTTTTTATTCAAATTTTAATCCATAGTATTGTACCAGGTAGAAGCTCAAAGCTACTTATCTTCTGAAATGTCAAAATTACTTAGTTTTGGGGTCAGACTATTTTTAAATAGATGAATTTTATTTTTTGAGCAGCTTTAGATTCACGGTGAAACTGAGCAGTAAGTACAGAGAGTTCCTGAAAACCAATTCTTTCTGCTCATGCATGACCTCCCTGACCTTCCTGCACCACAATCAAACATTCCTTATAATTTAGAGAAAAATATTATTATGCAAAAATGACGAAACAAAATGAAAAGCTCACACAATTTTTTAAATGAGAATATATTTAAAAAATGCCCATATCCATACCTATTGAACCTCAATCCTTTTTGTCTTTAGGTATTTGGGAAAACACAGTTTGAGAAATGCTGCCTACACCACCAACAACCATAGCTTTATCAACTGCTGCCATTGTTAGCCAGCAGGAAGATTCCCTGGGGAGTCCATATGTGGGAGAGTGATATAAGCAGGGTGGTAGGAGCAACAGGAGAGATCAAGGCTGAAAGAAAAATATATATGCATACAAACACTTGCATGAAAAATTCCTTCAAGGTTTTCCAAACAGTAAACTTCCAAAACTACCTCTTTTCTCTTCCCATGTGACATACTCTTTTTATGTTGGCACCTGTGTGTAAGGTACCAAATATCAACATGAAAACCCAGGAAAAGAAAATGACTGCTTCTCAGTGATTGCAAGCACAAAAATACAACATAAAAGTGCATACTTTATATCTTTTTAAGATGAAAGAGGTTCCATTTCTTAGCAAGATAGTGTATCTATACTCAACATAAATTTTTCCACAAAATTCAATGAACTATACTCTGACAGAATGTCTCTGAACAGTAAACTAGCAACAGGGTTCCTGTTTGATTTTGTAGGTTTCTTTCTTTTTTTTTTTTTTTTTTTTTTCCCTCTCATCTGGTATCACCCAGCTTGGATCCAAAGAGATGCACTACTTGAGTGCAAATGGGGGGCACCAAAAAAAAGCCTTCTCCTTTTGGTCATAAAGGGGGCTCCTATAGGTCAGGAAGAATGGAGAAAGTCCTGTGATTTTAAAACTTTCTGTATATTCTGTCCCAGCCCACACCCAAGGCAATCAGTGGTGGCTGCTGCACAGGCACCTACAGTTCCAAGGAAGATGAGCTCCACACTGGTCCATGCAGGTGTGGTCTCGAGGGTGCAGGCACAGTGGTGTGCTCTTGTAACCTGAGTGGCTCCAGCTGCTGAGGAAGGAGGACAATGAGTTCAAAACCAGCCTCAGCAACAACAATGCACTAAGCAACTCTGTGAGACCCTTTCTCTAAATAAAATACAAAATAGGGCTGTGGTTGTGGCTCCATGGTTTAGTGTCCCTGAGTTTAAACCCCAGTACAAGAAAACAAAGTGCAGGATGCATTCCAGTGCCTTTCCCATTCTCTGTCCCCCTCACTGCTTGGCAGGATTAGAGGACAGTCCAGGAGAACTGGAGTCATAGCTGTTGGTCAGAGGTTGAGAAAAGGGCAACTAGAGAGCTAGAAAGTGTCAGGAGAGGACCTAAATTGGGAGCTAAATTTCTCATTATGTTCATTGTTTATATGAACATCATTTTCATATAAATGTATATTATTCAAAGTAAAGAAATTAAATTATGAGAGTATTAATTATTAATAATGGATAAAAATATATGTGTAAATCTCTTTAGTATTTCTCTAAATACTAAAATTTAAAGCAAGGATGGTGGAATGTGATGGACATCATCATCTAAAGTACATATATGAAGACAAGAATTGGTGTCAACATACTTTATATATAATCAGAGATATGAAAAATTGTGCTGTATACATGTAATAAGAATTGTAATGCATTCTGCTGTCTATTTTTTAATCAATATAAAATCAATTATGGAGAATTTGAGTCTTTGTCTCCACATATTCCTAGCTGAGGACAAATAAGCTGATGTTCTTCCTTCTTGTTTCAGCTCACACTGCAAATCTGTGTCCTTTTGTGGTGATTTTCACTGGGCCCAATATCAACAATGAAATGCTCTCAGGAGTTCTTAAACCAAAGAAGGCTGTGGTGAGCCTCATAAAGTGCATGAAAGATAATTTTTTTTTAGATATGAGTTATAGTGCTCTTGGTCATGAGTTCAATATTAATGAACCAACAGCTCATATTAAAACAGATAATGCTAAATAGAAGCACACATTAAAATAAGATTTTGTAGGCCAGGTGTGGTAGTGCATGCAGTAATCTCAATGACTGTGGAGGCAGATGAAGGAGGATTGCAATGTTGAGGTCAGACTAGGCAACTTAGACTGTAGACCTTGAAAATAAAAAGTAAAAATGGCTGGGACGTAGTTCAGTGGTAAAATGCCCCAAGTTCAGTTTCCAGTATTGCATATACACATACAAAACAAACAAACAAATCAACAACAAAAACAACAAAGAACCTTGGTTTTGTATCAGTTAATAAAAATGAAATGTGACCTGAGGATTACAGGAACTTCACACTGCTTTTCCCCTAGGAGCAGTCATTCAGCATTTACTAACTCAGTTTCGTAGAAAGAATATAACCACCAAGCATGACAAGAATTAAATCTATGCTTTAAACAGAGGCATGGAAAACCACTCTCCCCTTGTTCAGACTCCCAGTGAAGTGGCCACTGTGCAGGGCCAGACGTCCATGGCCTCTCTCAGAGTCCAATACAGGAAGCAGCTATAAGTAGCAGTTCAATGATTAAAACTATCCACACAGTGACTTGTCATTAAAAGTGCCTCCTAGTTCACCAACCCTCTTGAGGTGTTTTAAAGACTTTACTCAGTCTTTAATAAACACCTACAAGAAAGTTCTGTGCTAGACATCACAATGAAAATTCAAGGAATAGAAGTTAGACATGCTTGTGTCCCTGGGCTACCTAGTGTTCATCTGGGATCAAGAAACAAGCAGTAAACAGATACAAAACCCCCGCCCCTACCCACCAAAAAAAGAATTATAAAAGATCAATAATGAAACAAAACATGTATAATTATGAAGTAGACATACTTTATTTAGAAGATGTTCAGAAAAGTTCCCATCTAAGCTGAGGGCGAGGGTGGTAAGAAGTCAACCAAGAAAACAGCACTACAGGAAGGGGTGTAAAGGTTTGAGACTGCAAAAGGAATGGAGTTTCTAGGGAATGAAGAGAAAGAGAGTACATAGGGAAAGGATGGCATGAGATGGCTGCTTAGTTCCCACAACCACCTTGGAAGACAGTCTTTAGAGAGGTTTCTCATTTTAAACATGGGGCTGAGTTCAGAGAGTTAAAGAAACTTGCTCAAGTTGCAAAGCTAGTAGCCAAGAATTCAATCTCAGCGCAGATGAATTCCAACATCTATGTTCTTCACCTACAGCATGCTGCCTTCTGTTTGTTTCCTGATGGCATTTGACTCACACCCAATGACTCCTACAAATTGTACATATTAATGTATGTAATATATGCATAGAGATATATAAGAGAAAAATAAGTAAAGCACAGAAACTTAATAAACAGGATCTGAGTCAGTGAGTCCGGTTGAGGTCTGCCATTTCTCAGTCAGTGTACACACCAGGATCTGATGCACTTCTACAGTCATGGCATACTGCTGACACGTGTTCAGTAATGTACATTATCATCCCCATTACATATCTATAACCCTTGCATGACAGGGCTTTCTCTCAATCACAAGCTAAAATTGCTTTCCTCTATGAGACATGACAAGAAAATAGGCTTTTATTTCACAAAAATAAGGTAAAGAGAGGGTCAAATTCATGATATCTTCCTCTTAGGCCATTACAGTTGTCCTAACAAGCAGTTCTGTTTTGCACATATTATTTGCAGGCACTTTAATCCCAAATGTTCTGTTCCAGGGACTCAGGTTTCCCATTTTCTCTGTTTTCCTTTTTTAAAATTATTTATATGACTGTTCTCCTAACTAAATGGATCAATCTGTGCATAAACCATTTTCTGATTTTCTATGCTTATAGAAAACAATGGTTTATTTCAGCACTGCAGACAACCTCTTGAGGTCTCAGGAGTATTACAAATTGAAACAGTCTCTTTTTCTTCCCATAAGTCAAGAGATGATGTTGAGGGGCAAATCCCTTCTCATGACAATTTGCACTTATTTTCCTAATAGCTCTACTAAGATTCAAAGACATAATTTTCTTAGAGACTACTTAGAGCCTTCCAACAGGCACAGGAATCTTTCATTCATCAGTATAATTGTTCTCTCAGATATGACTTCAAAGCCCCTGATCTTCCCACTGCAGCATGCTGCCTCCCTGACAGGTCTCATTCAGCATGGTTTAGTCATAACACCTTTCTGTATCAAAATAAATAACTTTAACCAGCTGGTCTTAATATCAAAGGAATTGAGATTAAAAAGAAAAACCACAATAGTCACTAATATTTAAAACCACAAAGGAATATGGCATGCTATAGCCAATAAAAGTTCTAATTAATAAGACTGTCAAAGCTAGACTCCAAAATAAAAATTCCAAGGGGGAAAAAAAACTATTCCAAAATGCTAATAATCACACCCTAAAACTCCTTGTAAAATGCATGGGACTACTGAATCCCTAAACCCAGAACCATCTCGTTCCCAGGCCCTCCTGTCCTCCCTTTACCTCATCCCCACTCTTGTCAGGGAACAAAGGAGGCTGGGTTGCTCAGTGCCTGTCATGACCTTTTATAGTTCTGCCTGTGCTTTCTCACAGAGCCCAAGGCAAAGCAACTTTGAGGGTTGGCAAAGAAACTCATCAGACAAACATTAATGCTCTGGTTACAAAATCAAAATATAATTCTTATGAAATTCACTCACTTTTTCAAAGACTTTTTCTGTGTAGAAATCAGAACTTAATACCCAGAAAGGCTTATTATATTTGTCTTGCAAAAACAACAAAGAATCATAAAACTACAGGGCTTGGGGGGATCTTGAACAGTTATATAGTCCATCCTCATTTCCAATAAAACCATATTAAAATAAATGGGAATTCATTCAATATTAAAACCTTCTCTCAAAAAAGGCACCATTCGTGGGCAAGAAATTATTTCTATTTTTATATTTATTTTAGTTATATATGACAAGGAATCATTTATTATATTTAATCTGAATCTTTCATGCTGCCTACACACCTTTTAATTTTTATTCAATATTCAGGGTGGTTTTATGGGGTGGTTTGTGTGGAAGAAACAAAACAAATGTTAGTTATCAGTTATTACCCTGGATGCCTTTTCAGACATGAAATTGTTTAATCTCTACAACCTCCTGTGAAATAGATACTGTTAGCCCATTTTCCTGAGAAGAAATTGAGGCTCAGAAGGGTAACAAAGTAGCACAAGACCATCCAGTATTAGACAGTGGTTCTGGGAGATAAACTCCCCACATTTTGGTTCATAGTACATCTGATATTGTGCCCAATATCACAAAATTTGCCAAAATGGAGTGCCAAATTTCTGTGTTACTTTTACTCTAATGTGTCAGCCTGGATTAGGGACTGCAACTGGAATGATGAGGGATGAGAACATGCACTGGCCAACAGTTCTGATCTGAAACACTGGAGCCAATTTTTATTCCCTGAAAACTCTAGAACCTAGATGGGGTGATACCATGTAAGAAGCATCTGCCAAAGCATGCTGGGACAGACTGGGACTCATTAAATTGCTGAATTTTGCTCCAAGGACATCGGTGAGACTGGCTGCTTTATTGTCCTTTCATGGACTGATTCCACCATTCCTTGACATCCACTCATTGGCTGGAGAGAACTACCAGACAAGGACAATGACTGTACTTTGGCTAAGAGAAGTCACATGGCATTGGAGGTATTTGGGGGCTTGTGGTTGTCCTAGGATTGTGTGACTTGCTTATAGTGCTTAATTAATGTGCACTGAATGCTAATTGGGGTGCTTTAGCACACCCAACACTTTTGCATTAAGTGTTTCTATTTGATGATTGGTGTGATTGAATATATGCTTGCATTTAAAACAATACACTTCGAGTAAATATTAATAATGCTGCTTGCAACAAATATGAAGAAAAAATAGTGAGTTGATCAGAGTGGAAACAAATATTTTACAGAAAAAGTTTTTTAAAAGTCACCACACTTTTTTCCTCAGTACACGCTTCTTCAATTCCTTCTACTTTTCTACGATTCTCCATTCACACTACACCCCATTCCATTTCATATTTCATTCCTAAAGCTTTGTTAATTGTGTTTCACCACAGTATCAGAGTAGCAATGATTTCTATATCAGTTAGGCATAATGTAAATGCAGACACCATGTAACACCCGAGCTATGTGATCACTCCTATCTCATTCAGGGCAGGCATGGCCCACTGAGAAGGGCAATGGGACCAACATCACTTATGCTCACTTCCACAAGGGAGGGCTTAAAGCAAGGATTGGGATATCTCCCCTAAAATCCACCAGACTGGTATCAACCAATCAAAACCAAGAGCAGATTTGCCACTCAAGAGTGATCAGGAATGAGTCAAGCACATTATTACTGTTCTAAGCCATTTTAAAATCTGCACCTTGAACTGTGACAGAAGATTCCCTCTAGGGTCAAATTTATAGAAAAAATAGTCCTTACTTTCTATGACACCAGGAGTGACTGTAGACCCAGTCTGAATGTAGAAGACAGAGGTCTAGATGCTGCCTACCTGAATGGTGGCCTAAGTCCTTCATCGTGCTGCTCATCCTTGAAAGGTATAATGCAGCTGGAGGCTGAGGAAAGAGCTGCTATCAGGGACTCACTGGGTTCTTTGCACAGGACTACTTAAATGACCTTAAGAGGTGAATTCCAAGGATTCTGTAAAGACCATAGTGTATTCCAAGGGAAGCCCACTTTGCTAAGAAAGCTCCCAAGGTGACACACATAGATCTTCTGAAGTCATTAGAATTAGCTTTCACCTGAGAGTATAGCTGAGGCTCCCTGCAGCCTCACTGAACCAGATCCTCATTCCCACTTCTGAGCCAGAGCAGGGCAGGCTGCAGATAGACCCAATTATTTGGCAGCTGACTTCCAAACGTGTGAGCTTTCGTTCATGACCAAATGCTACTGAAAAGTTATAGTCTATCAATGGCTTCTAATTCCATACTCCCTGCTCAAGTGCACACAGAGAAACAAAATGTCAGGCTCTCTATATATGCCAAATGGAAATCAAGGTGAAATGCTGAAGGAGAAGTGACAATTTAGTGTTTCTCTCTAGTATAAATTCCCTGATGTTCACTCTTTAAAAAATCATCCTGGTCCTTTCCTGTTTGACATTTCCTTCTCAGCTCAAGCTGAAGTGGGTCCTGTGAATAATCACTGATGAACTAAATGCCCACAACACCTCCTAAAATGACACACACAGTGCCCTGATTTAAAAAAAAAAAATAGGGCTGTGGTTGTGGCTCAGTGGTAGAGCGCTCACCTACAATGTGTAAGGCACTGGGTTTCATCCTCCCCACCACACACACAAAAAAATAAAGGTATTGTGTTCACTTAAAAATAAGAATAAATATTAAAATAACACCAAATCAATAATCTGCTCTTCTGTGTCACATGGAAATCCTGACTACTCTCAGCAGACAGGAGGTGGTGGCATAAGGGTTGCAACACAAACAGCGCCCTTAGAAAAGCAGAGCAGAAAGTAATGAAAGCTCTAAAGTTCATCTGTTACACACACACACACACACACACACACATACACACAGAGAGAGAGAGAGAGAGAGAGAGAGAGAGAGAGAAATGAAAAGGTCAGGCAGCCAGAGGTCATATTTTTCCAGACTAATAAATGAAAATGACTCAAAATATCTGTCATTACATGGAAACAGATGAAACTTTTATCTTAACTACATTATAAAAGCATTTCAAATGTCTTAAATTTTTGATTCAATTTAATATATTGAATGATCATTGCTCAGTGTAGTTCCTGATTTTCCACCAAGCAGATGGGGACATAACCTATGTCCATTATCAGTATGGAACAGATGCCTATCCATTTGTCTGAAGAGTATGGAAGAATAGTGTAGGGAAGGCAAAGAAGAACCCTCTCAGACTGGAGTTCCAGCAAAGTTCACTGGAAAAGAGACCAGAGGTCCAATTCCCATTTCAGTCCTGCAGCTTCCCCTGTGACCTTAAGCAAGTCACCACCTCTACTGGCCTCAATTTATTCTTCTGTGAAGTAGAGATAATCCCTGTCACATCTGGGCCATTAGAAACTGTGAAGATACAGTAAGGTCAAATAATATGTTTTGTAAAGATTTACATAATACTTAAGCAATTATTACAATACATGCCATTGTATATTTGGGCCAAAATATAAGAATAAATTGCTCCTTATCATAGCCTGAAAAACATTTGAATTAACTTCACACTAATTGGCAATATAAGCAGGAAATGAATGACACAATCCCAATACAGTACTACTAATTATCCCCCAGAGTGCCCAACCTAGCATTACATTTCAGTGAAAATTAAAAAAAAAGTTTCAAAGAGTAAACACACCTCTTTCCATAGCTAACTCATTAGCAGGGATGACACAGAAAAGAAAGAGACAGGTCCATTATATCCTACCTTCTTTGTCACTCTCTCACACACTGTATATCAAACAGCGACTAGAGAAGACTATAAAAGCCACACCAAAGGAGCAGGTTTAAATATCAATGCATGTCAGATGGAGTACACTTTTCTCATAGGAGTACACTTGTCTCATAGCTATATTGACTTATTTTTCAATTATATGTTTTGTACCTCCAGGATTCCACTGGAAATTTTAGAAAGAGATTGCATTGTATGATGAATTAATATTGTATGAAAATATGGATCTCCTCATAAAAACAGAAGGGAAACAGGCAGAGCAGAAGGAAGGAACCCAGGGGAAGGAGGAGGAGAGGGAAAGGGGTGACACTGGGAACAATGCAGAAAAATTATATTCTTATTTTTTGTGCATGTACAAACATGTAACAATGAATTACACTAATATGAATAATTATAATGTGCTACTATAATATGGAAAAAATAAAATTAAATTAAAAAAGAAAATATGTATCTCAATTCTTAGCTTCTAACACTTCTAAAGGACTAATAATAGTCCTCAAAAAATTTCATGCTTTGATGTATTTTGCTCAAACTCTAAAAGTTTGCCTTGGGGTTAATCATAGAAATGGAAAAAATTAGCTATGATGGAATATTTTTGAGGTCTGGATTAGGTTAAACCAGAAGATAGTCCACACTTTGAGCTATACAGAACATGAGTGAGAGTATATTTATGTAATCAGCTTCTTTTTTAATCACAGGATCCACCACACACACTCACACCCACACATGTGCACATGCACACATCCTTGCATGTGTACATGTTTGCAGACCCTCTTAAGGACCTCTGAGTTTGTGAGCACCCACTACAACAATGCAAACAGGAGCAAAGCAGGCTCGAGTTAACACACCAATAGAAAAGCAGCAGTTTTTTCAAGAGGCATTCAGGAGACCCCCTTGCTTGACATTAAAGTTCTACTCTGTGTACAGACAGTAAACCCAGTGAATGCTTCATAGTAAATAAAGTTAGAAAATCATTGTGAAATCCTTAAGAGCACCTCTCCAGATTGACCAGGCAGGGGCTGGCCACACTGCACATAAAGAACATCTCCTGATGACCTGTGCTCCCCAAAACAAAGAGCTCTTTCCCATAGTAAATCAATCTCAGCTTTATGCATAGAAAAATGACACTTTTTTGCCTTTGAGTCCTCTCAAAGGACAAATAGTAAAAAAACTAAAAGAAGAAAAATCACGTCTTATTATAGTCTTTATTGTTTCAGTTGTGGGTTTGCTGGATCTCCAGAATCGCATACATTTTTGAGAAGTGAAAGGCCTTTGTGAATAATTAAAGAAAAATTAATGATATTCTAAAATGTCAGAGATATATTCATTGTTTTGTAGAATTCATCATAATTTTTTTTTTAAATTACCAAGTACAACATGCTGAAAAATTTGTTCCTGTGTCAATATGGGGCAAGCAGATGTTCATTTGAGCCAATATTAACCCTCCTCAAGCTGAGGTGCAGGTAAATAAGCTCTGCCAAAGAGGGTTGAAAGCACTTAGTTTAAGTGAGATTATCTCAGTGTTTATGAGAAAATTACAACAAGTAGCTTTGGAAGTCAAGAAAAAAGATAATACTTAGTGTGTAATCTTTTATCAGCCTGCTTAAAGAGACAAGGTGAGTTTTGTAAAAAAAAAAAAAAAAAAGTTGACATACAGAGGGAGCAAATAACACTGCTCTCTACTTTATGAAGCATCCTGTGGGGCTTTTCACTGATTATGTCTAAGAATATCTTTTAGTGGCTTATTGATATTTATCTCACTCCCGATTCCAGTTCATTCACTGATTCCCAGTTCAGTTTTAAACACTCTACTGTATTTGTTTCTGGATATTCTCCCCTCTATGATCCACCCTATAATTCAGTTCACCTTAACTAACATAGGGTATATTATTCATTTAAGAACAAAAGGTAGAAAAAAACCTGCAAGATTTATCAGTAACATAGTTTAAACATTCATCAGCAATTTAGAAAACTTCAAAAGTGGAAGCCAATGCCTTAGATCTCATTTGTTTATTATCTCACTTGACAGCTAGTTATTGAGTCATCTCTATGAAAAAAATACCATGCTAGGGCTGAGAAAAGAGGGGCTATTAATCAGAGGTTCTAAAGACTGGCTGGACAGGATATGTACATATATATGTCCAGCCATGTATACAGGCTCCCAATCACTATGGTAAAAATGGTGTACTGGGCTATTGTGGAAAGACAGCTGTCAATTTCAAAACAAAGAATGGGTAGAAAACATGGAAGTAATTTTAGGCTAAATTTCCTAACTCACAACCTAGGAGGGTAAGTCTACAAGTGCCATAAACAATGAGGAGATATGTCAGAAAACTGATCAGGAATTAAAGCCAAAAAGCCCCCCAGAACCAGAGTGGGTGCCAGAATTAGACATAGCTTCAATCATTGAGAGAAGTTGCTGGTGTTCTTTCTGCTCAAGATGCCAGGGCTACAGGCCATATGCTTGCTGCTCAGTGGACACAAGCCAAATAAAGTGAAGAGTGACCAAGGTCTGCCAGTGAAATAGGGTATGAAAAACTCCAGTCACCACCCAGGATAGTGATAGGGATGGGAGATCTGTACAGTGAATGTTAGCTTGAATTTAACAAACTAAAAAAAAAGTTTAGAAAAATATGCTTAAAATGTTGAAGATATAAAATGAAATAAAATAAGAAGGTAAAAAGGCAACAATATGAAAAAACACCCAAGCAGTTTTGAAAGAAAAATCTCATACAAACACTAGATAAAAGGGGGAGGTCCTTCAATGAAAGGTGGGACCTGAACAAGTAAACCAAAAAATACACAGCTGATAAACAGTAGGTAGGAATAAAACCCAAGGAAATCCTAAGGGAATTCAAATATAAATTCAAATACAGGGAAAATGAGATAAACATAGAAAAAAGATGAGACAAGGAAGTTAGAATAAAATAGTTCAAAATGCATAAAATCTGAGTTCAGAAAAAGAAGAGTGGAAGACATAACTGAAGAACAATAGGTGGAAATGAGAACATCCCACTCTGAAAACCAACTTCAATCACAACTTGGAGGCAAGGATGGGAGAATCAGTATCCCACATCCTCCTAACAGAAGAACCCCATTAAAAAGAAACTACATTAGCCCAAACATTTCTCTCAGGTATCTTACAACTTGAGTACTATTTAAACATGTGTGACACTGCTAATGTTCTACAGTCCTGTGTTATAACACTGAATTTTCAAAATAACTTTGGCATTATTTTCATTTCACAAATAAGGAAACAGGCTTAAAGAGAAGTGGCTTTCCCAAAGTCATACCTGTAGAGAATCACAGAACCAGGATTCAAGGGTTGTCTAATTCCAGGCCCATATGCCTTGTCACTATCTAACAGTGTCTCTCTATTGATAGAGCTTTGAAACAATAAGGCATCCCTAAAAAGCACACAAAGATCAATTACATTACAGAACAGCCTCTCTGTGCATGGGGAGTAGGACTCTTTTAAAGCACTATAGCTCTTTAATATATTTTGTGTAGTCTTATATGTTAGTAACCACATGCAGACTTTAGTCATCCCATGCTCCTGGATAGGCATAATTAATATGGTCAAAATGGCCTCCTACCAAAAGCATTATACGAATTTAAAAACAGTATGGTATTGGAACCAAAACACACATGTAGATCAATGGTATAGAACAGAAGACACAGAGACAAACCCTCATAAATACAGTTATCTCATACTAGACAAAGGTGCAAAAAACATTCATTGGAGAAAAGATAAGTTGCTAGGAAAACTGGAAATCCATATGTATGAAAGGAAATGAAATTTCTATCTCTTATCCTGTAAGAAACACAACTCAAAATGGATCAAAGACTTATTGACATGGGGCTGGTATTGTAGCTCAATGGTAGAGCATTTGCCTAGCATGTGAGAGTCACTGGGTTTGATTCTCAGCACTGCATATACATAAAATAAAGATCCATTGACAACTAGCAAATACTTAAAAAAAAAGACTTATACACTAGTAAAGAGACCCTTGAACCCAGCACCTAATAGAAGAAAATTTAGGCCCAACTCTTCACTGTGTTGGCTTAACAACTGATTTCCTTAATAAGACTCCTAAAGTGCAAGTAGTAAAATCAAGAAACAATAAATGGGATGGACTCAAACTATAAAGTTTTATCTCAGCAAAGGAAACAATCAGTAGCATGAAAAGAGCAGAATTGGAAAAAATCTTTACCACATGCACCTCAGACACAGCATTAATCTCCAGGATATATAAAGAACTCAAGAATTTAACACCAAAAAAAAAAAAACAATCAAATTAATAAAAGGGCTAATAAACTGAACAGATGTTTCACTTTGTCTTCTATTTTCAAGGCAGAAATGAAGATTGAGAAAGCAAAAATTTTTCTTTGGAAAAGTCTTTTAATGTATCTACAACATTTTAAAATATGTATAGTTATGACCCATCAATTTCACATGTATGTGAAATGAATTCATGTGTACACCAAAAACTATGTTTTAGATTTATCTTTTAAATCTCCAAAATCGAAAAACAATGCTAATCTTCATCAGCAACATAATGTAGCTTTAAACATGGTACATCTATGCAGTATAACAGAATACACAATTTAAGAGAAGAATGACAACCTCATCTTTGGGAATGTCACAAATGCAGCTTTAAAGTAAGATGGCTCAAAAAAGAAGACCTATTAATGTATCAGTTCAAATAAGATGAAGTTATTGCACAAGAAAAGCAATCAGAAACAACAACAACAACAACAACAACAACAACAACAAAACACATTTCCCTAGGCAGAGGAAGAGGGATATCAACTGGGAAGTCGGTATAATGTCCCTCTAAACTGGAAGCAACATAGGTGTTGTGCACATGGTTGTTCTCTTAGGATTAAAATACCATGGAACTCAAAACTTAAAAGGCATTGCATTACATAGCCTGCCATTTCAGAGTGAAACACTTTCTTCAGCACTGCATATAAACAAAATAAATATCCACTGACAACTAATAAATATTTTTAAAAAAGACTTAGACACTAGGAAAGAGATCCTTCATCTAGCACTTAATATAAGAAAAAGTAGGCCCAACTCTTCACCATTTTGCTTAGGAACTGACTTCCGTAATAAGACTCCTAAAATGCAAGAAGTAAAATCAAGAATCAATAAATGGGGTTACTTGTTTACAGGTTACTTCAAGTCAAGTAACTTCTAACAAATAAAATAAATAAGCCACAGATTGATAATGTTTGCAAGATATGTAACTGAGGTAGTATCCAGAAGAACTAAAACTGATGAGAGTGTTGCTAAAGAACCCATTTTTAGAATGAACAATAAGCCCCTTCATTCCAAATACAAGGGGAACATGTTTGTTCAGAAGCATATAATTAAATGACCATCCTATCTTCCTGGAAACGTTTGCTGAGTTTCCAGGTATCAAAAGCTTCCTGTTTTATTCACACCTATTTTCCAATTATCTTTTATTGTTTTTTTTTTCCTACAACCAACACTGGTTCTATTTGAGGCTAGGTTCTGGTTTGTGTTACTTTTTTTGTATTATTTTGTAAACTGATATTATCAATTTCTTTCACATTCAATTCACATGTGATTCCTCCAAAATATATGCCAGTTTTCCCAATCCTACTTGAATTTCACACAATAAACTGCCTGTTTAGTCCCCTCAAACATGAAACATGAAAATCTCAAAGTTTACTTTGAAACAGTTTTCAACCTTCTCTCACTAAAACTTACTCAACTGATAAATAAATTTAATTATTCCTAATTCATCCTTGTTACACATGTACTCAACTCTACCTGCAAGTTATAGTAGTAGGACCTCTAGAACATATCTCAATTATTTTTGTTTTAGTGTAACTGCACCCAGATTCTTTTTTGGGTAATTGACTTCCTTCAAGCACCTCCCTACTGCAAAACCAAACCTCACTCTAAACCATTTCCTCTCAAAAAAAAAAACCAGAATAAGTATTACAGCAATCTGTCCTCCTATTGATCAACACTTTGCTCATTTCCTTCTGCTCTTCCAACAAATTCTGAATTTGTTAGCTTTCTCACATCAAGTTAAAGATGTGGTCCTTTCAAATACAGTTTCTTTTAAGAGAAAAGAGAATACTACCAAACCAATGAATCCATGTTCTAGACTCAAGCATTTAACCTATCTATAAACTCTACTGAATGATGATTTGGTATTCAATGAAAAGTGGATTCTGGTTTCAATTCTAAAACTTCATTATTTAACCTTCCATATCAACAAACCTCATTTGTACTGATACATATGAATACATACACATAACTTGCTATGCTGTACTGAAAGTAGAGTTCCCTCCTTGTACTGATGAGTTGATGGGTTTCATGTAACCACAAGATTCTGCAGTCAAGCTCCTCTTGACTCTATCAGACAGCAGATGCTTACAGCCAGTTTTTTTTTTTTTTTTTTTGGTAGGGTATGAGTGTTCTAAACCCAAACATCGATTCTTAACTCCAAAAACTCCATAGAAGTTTACTGTTGGAGGGTGTATAGCTAGGGATATACCCACCCACACACATTCCTTGGGTCACCACTGTTGGTCCACATTTATGCTAATCAAGGTTTGGAAAATGTAGCAACTGTTATTGGTCCAAATCTATGCTAATGAAGGTTTGGAAATGTACACATTATTGGTTAGCACTTGAGTCTGAAATGTTGGTTTTGCCCTCATTTCCATTTTCCCTTAGGGGACATGGTGGCAGGACAGGGCAGTGTCCTGGACTCCCCTGGGCCCTGTCCTGCACCTGCAGATGAGCTGGTCTGCATGGCCCACCCCCCTTTCTATGCCAGTCCACCCAGAACCTCCCCTGGAAGAGCAATCTAAGAAATAATCCAGACCCAGAAAGCAAGGGTTGAATGATTTCTCTAATATGAAGAATGTTGTAAGGTAAGGGGCTCCAAACCATACTTTTCAACTGCTTGCTTCATGGATCTGTCCCTCTGGCATATGGGCTCCAGAAGCTCCAACCTTTTTAGGCCATCCTGGTCTCCATTATCTGATTCAAAGAAAAAAATACAGCATCACCTATGAAAATTTCTTTAGAAAATTTTAGAAATTTCATCAAATTAAACCTGGAATCTTTTTTGTTATCATTCCTGAAGTATCCTGTCTACATAGACCAGTTTCTGCAGGAAGGATCCTGAAACCATTGACATGGACCCTCCAGATGTCCCCCCCACCACCACCACCCTAGGCCTGCACCACTGCTGAAGTTCCTCTAGTTCTGTAGGGACAGGGCCACTAGTGAACCCAGCTCAGTAACTGAATCTTGACAAGTGGCAGGTCCCAGCAACAACCAGCAGTGGGCCTTTATGGGCACATCACAGAATTCTTTTCTAAATTCTCCTGGATGAATTTCCAACTAGAATTCTATTCCTTTCCTGAGAAGCTCCTCAAGAAGAGGGCTGGGAAGAGATGAGGTTGCATTTCCATGTTGGGGTGACCTGCCTCAGGAAGATTTTTCCCACTTGAACAAATGGATATCTTAAAAGGAAAAAAAAAGAAAAGAAATAGTTTATAAAATTATTCTATAGTGAAATACCTCCCTCTCTCCCTTGCCAGCCAATTAACATTATCAGTATCCCTGCTCCTTTCCTAAAGTTCATTATTAATCTCTATTCTCTTCCTGTGGTGGTCTATAAACATTAAACAATGCAATGCAAATACATGAAAATTAATTTAAAAAATGAAAGTGTATATCTTGCAAGAATCATATTTTCATTATCTCAATAAAATTGTGTTTGTGTACTACTCTAGTTACACACAAAGCTTCTGTGAAGTGAGAATGCTTGAGCAGTTAATAACTAAAGAAAGAAATATTGATGAAAAATTTATTTTCATGCTGGGGTTGTGGCTCAGTCATAGAGCACCTGCCTAGCATGTATGAGGCACTGCATTTGATCCTCAGCATCCCATACAAATAAAGAAAGAAAATAAAGGTGATGTGTCCATCTACAACTAAAAGTATTTTAAAAACTTAAACATATTTTTAAAATTTAACAAAATCAATATTTAAGGTAATCCTTTGGGAAAATTGGTCCCTTCTTCATATATTTTAATAAAAATTGTAATTTTCAGGATTCTTTTTAAAAATTCAAATTTTAAAAAAGAATATAGTTTCACATAATGATAAAATGTTGTCAGAAGAATTCTATGCAAAAAGTGACATGTTAAAATATACATATGAATTAGGATGCATTATGCTATATGCTGCCTTGTTATAAATAACAAAATAAGCTCCTTTCTTACATTTATCGATATGAAAAGTTTCTATTAGCACCCCCATATCACTTTGCTTCCTCAACCAGGAGCATTCTCTATGAAGTTTTATTCTATTTTTAAACAATTTAAGTATCTCTTTCCTGTTGTGAGCATCCTTTGATGATGAGAACCTCCTACATGTGCCTTTATTATATATGGCAGGAGGCACAGTATCATTTAAAATAAAACTTGACTTGACTTACATTTGAAGGGCCAGAATCAGGTTCCCAGTGCAGTCTTTGGTGCTATATTGAGAAGCTTAATCTTTACTGTAACAGTTAGAAAATCATGCAGTTTTTTAATCATAGAATTACATTATTAGGGTTATGTCATGAAAAGTACACTAACTTAAGATACTACTTGGACCTGTCTCTATGCTCACTACTAGTCATTGCTGCAACATAGATTTGAACAAGTATAATGGGAAGATAATGCCTTAGTGTCACTGTGTTCCTTTTACTCTACCCTGGATTCTTTCTGTGACATACGTTTGGATGCTTATCATGCTGATAAGTATGATAAGTATTGATGCAGGTATTAATCTTGTAGAGCTAAAAAGCAAACATTAACACTTGGCTAAAGAGGATAGGGACAAGGAGATAAATATTGCCCTCTTCTATCTTCTGATCACAGGGTAATGATCAGTTACAAAACTAACCTTTTCCTCGACTTTTCTTTCTTCCCTCCCCTGTTAATCACTCACATCTGAAATTATGTTGGAAGAATAACACTCTGCACCCCAGAGTTTCTTGAAGGGAGCAAGCACATGCAGAATAGGCAGTGTATAACAGAATTCTAAAGTACTAATGTGTAACACTAATATGTATAAATGTATTAAATATATTTAATTTATTAGCCTTAGATTGATGTCTGCCACTTCAGTGACTAGTTTTGAATATGCTTGCTCAAGTAATTAATATCACCTAATGCATTATCATAAATTCACATTTCTTCATTTTTAGAAGAGAATATTAAGAGAAATCTTTAAAAGTTTTACTGACAGCAAGATATATTTAGCCATTGCAATTCAGGTTTGCCAGTTAAGTAATTATTTCAAAAAGTAATCTGTAACTAGTTGTCATGATGTGCTCCTAAAACCAAGACTGCCTTCAGTCATTATTGCATTTTGTTTTAAATTCTTATACATGCTTAAAAAAATGCACCATTCTAGAAATTTGCTTTGGATTGATACAAATTTTAACTTTCCTTCACAGATTGCTTTTTATCCCAATTTTCAAAAGAGTATGATTCATATCTTTAGCACTATTAGGTGAATTGAATATATAGGATTTCTTTCTCCCTAGATTACTATAAATTATACTTCTCTAATTGGTTTATAGTGATGCAAATTTAAAACAAGCAAATCCTATCATTAGCTCCACAAATTGACAGAAATATCCCCTGAATTACTGGTAAAAATGTTTTAGGTACGTAATTTTCTGAACAAACGTATGCAAATGCAATTGCTATGGTGTATAACAGAATTGTATCTCTTAACAATATAAAAATAATACTTCAAAATGTATGAAAATAACTTTTAGAGAAAATTTCAACCTGGGGAAGAAGTGCATCACAAAAAAGATGAACATGAGACATAATACCACAGTGGTCCTTGACAAACATTGCTCAGAGGTTGATTGCCCACCAGGAGCTCTGTTACAAAGGAACTTTTCATTTACACTACAATCTGCTGGAAAAGGTCAGTGGAAAAGTCAAACCCTTAAAGCTCTGGAGTTTTATATCTTAAGTATTCTTTGAAATGTTAATCACTAAACTGGAGTTAATATACTGAAAATTATATATAATTAACTGGGAAGGAACAAAAAAATATATTAAAGTGGGGGCTGGGGTTGTGGCTCAGCAATAGAGCACTTGCCTAGCATGTGCAGAGCACTGGGTTTGATCCTCAGCACTACATAAAATAAAATAAAGGTAGTGTGTCCAACTAAAACAATCTTTTTTTAAAAAAAGTATTAAAGTGGGAAGAGATGGATGTGAGTTCCTGTCTCCATTTACTAGGTATCTTGCTTTGAATAATACAAAACAACATTTTTCAATGAAATTTGCTCATTTTAAAAGTGAGGGTACACTATACAAATACAAGGAAATGTTGAAGGTGCAGTATCTGAGAAGTGGACCCTTAACAATTCAATATATCTACTAATGTCTTAGACTGTACTTCTCAGCTTTCAGAACCATGACAAATATATTTCTGTTATTTATAAGTCTCCCAGTCCATGTTATCTTGTAATAGCCTCAATGACTTAAGACAAGTTGTCTGATTCCTCTGGACTAGACGACTGTGAAGAGGTAGTTCTAGGTTTGAAGAATGATCATATTTTGTATGATTATATTATATATTATATATAAAATGTATTCTATTTGATTTTAATTAATCTGAAATTACAATGTATTTTCTCTATCCATATGCACTATTGACATTTAAATCCTACTTTTAGGCAGTGCTAAGTTGTTTTCTAATTTTTAATTTACATGTTGCCCACTGGGTATGAATCTTATACATAATTTTAATCCCCTCTCCCAATTGATGACATCAATACAATTTGTTCATGTGGTATTTGAGTTATTTGCAATCAATCCTTTACTTTTCAACTTGCTCAACCAATCAACTTTAATAGTGTTACTCACCTTCAAATAATATTTCTGATTTCCTAAACTTTGAATTTTCATCTGCATTTAATGGTTTTGATTCCCTGTCCTATTACAAGCATTCTATGTACTGATATTTTTAAAAATTTCTTACATTTTGACTTATTTTCCATTTAACATATACATAATAGGTTCTTTGTACTGGGATTTTTAATTTTTTTTTAATGAGTGGTATTTACCGTGGGATTCAAGACCATATTTGAAATTTGAGAAACAACTATTTATGCTTGTAATTTAGATGTTGGTATGTTGTTTCTCTCAATAGTTTTTTGATACAAAGGCAAATCTGATGTTTAATAGCATGAGGAAAGTAACTGGAAAAATGATAAAAGCTAATTATGATACTAGGTAGCTGCTTTCCTCCTCCTCCATTACTATTCAAGTTGGTCATAAAAGTTAAACAAAATATTATGCAGGAGGCTGAGGCAGGAGAATCACAGGTTCAAAGCAATCCTTATGCAATTTAGTGATACTTTGATTCAAAAAAAAAATTAAAAGGGGTTGGGATGTCACTCACTAGCTAAATGTCCCTAAATTCAATCCCTTGTAACAAAGAGAAAAAAGGAAACTCCCAAATAACCTAGTGATATACTCTAAGGAACAATATAAAAGAAATTGACAAATATCAGAGTAGAAATTAATGATAAAAACTAGAAAAAAATAAATAATGTAAATGAAATTGAAATTATTTTGTAAAAACTGACAAAGTTTTGGCAAAATCTACAAAAGAAAGGGCATAAATAAATGAAATTATAAGGGAAAAGGGAGACTTTACAACCAATACTACAGACATAACAAAGAACCAGAAGATACTTCTATGAATATTATACACAAACTGACTTGAACACCAAGAAAAAAATTGATAAATGCCCTAACACATATAATCTAACAGAATTGAGTTTATAAATAAATAAAATCATGAGTAGGCCAATAATTAGAGAGGAAATTGCTTCAGTAATAGACATCGTCCCATAAAAAAGCCCAAGCTATTACTGCCATTGCTCACCTCTACTAAATACTCTAGGAAGAAATAATTTTAATGATTGCAAACTCTTTCAATAACTGAAGGAAAAAAAAAGATTTCAAAACTCATTTGAAGAAGCTAGAATTACCCTGATGCCAAAGACAATGACAAAACCAGAAATAAAAATTAAAGTTCAATATCCCTCCCAAACACAGACAAAATTTTTTTAACAAGATATTAGCAAACCAAATTAGACACCATATTGATGGAATCATTCTTCATGATCATGAGGGATTTTCCCCAGGAAGACGAGAAGGGATCAACATATGCAAATCAAGAAATGTAATATATCAGGTTAAAATAATGACTGGCAAATCTGTGCAATCACATCTCGATAAACACAGAAAAAGCATTAAACAGCATTCAACAACATTTCTTTAGAAAAGTTGATATAATAGGTGTAAAAGAAAAGCGTCTCCACATGATAAAAGCCATATATGAAAAATCCATAGCAAATATCAAATTTTAAGTTGGGAGGGATTGAATTTTTCTAAGGTTAGAAACAAAATAAAATATATCCATTCTCACCACTTCTATTTAATTACAATAAATCTGAGTCAAGTAACAATTCAAGAGAAAGAAATAAAGGAGACCTACATCAAAAAGGAAGGAAGAAGACAAATTGTCTCTTGGTGGAAAACATCATCTTGTATAAACAAAACACAAACTTTACCAACAAAACAGATAGAAATATTAAATGAACTCAGTAAAGCTGTAGGATATAATAATTGATAGCATTTCTATATCCTAAAAAGTATCAGAAAAAATCAAAAAACAACCCAACTTAGAATACCAAAATAATAGTAATAGTCATTAGCAATAAAATTAATCAAGGTGGTGAAATGTCTGTGCACTGAAAAGTTTGAAACATTTAGAAAGTAATTATAAGAAGATACAAAAATGAAAACATCCTGTGGGCAAGAATTATAAGAACTGGTAATATTTATAAAAAGCTAAACTTCATAAAGTGCTCTAAAGTGTCAATGCAGTGGCTGGGGTTGTGGCTCAGTGGTTAGAGTGCTTGCCTAGCACCTGTAAGGCACTGAGTTCAATCCTTTGCAACACACACTCAAAAATAAACAAAGTAGAGGTATTGTATTCATCTACAATTAAAAATACTTTAAAAAAAGAGTCAATGCAATTTCTGGCAAAAGTCAAATGACAATTTTTAGAAAAACAGAAAATTCAATCTTAAAATGTATATGAAACGTGACCACAAGTAACATAAACTGTCTTGAACAAAAAGAACAAAGCTGTAGGCATCATACTGCCTGACTTCAAAATGAACTGCAGTGATATAGTAACCAGAACAGCATGGTATTTGCCTAAAAAGAGATACAAACACAAATGGAACAGAAAGCCCAGGAATACATCCAGTTATTTACTGTCATTTGATTTTCAGTAAAAGTACCAAAAATACAATGGGGAAAGAACAGTCTCTTCAATAAATGGTGTTGGGATAATTAGATAGCAACATAGAGAAGAATGAATTTAGGCCTTGTCTATCAAAATATACCAAAAGATTTCACGATAGTTTAGAAATTTAAATAAAGTATATGAAACTACTGAAAGATAACACAGTGGAAATTTTCCATGATGCTGATTTTGGCAATAACTTTTTTTTTAGAGAGAGAGAGAGAGAGAGAGAGAGAGAGAATTTTTTAATATTTATTTTTTAGTTTTCAACGGACACGACACCTTTGTTTGTATGTGGTGCTGAGGATCAAACCCAGGCGAGCCCGCTACCGCTTAAGCCACATCCCCAGCCCCGGCAATAACTTTTTGACAAGACCTAGAACTATGATACTACTAGAAGAAAACATAGGGGAAACACCTCAGGACATTGAAGTGCATGGAAGCAGATGTAAAAGTAGTTAAATTAGATTATATAAAACTAAGAAGCTTCTGCTCTGGAATGAAAATAACTAACAGAGTGAAGAGAAACCCAATAGAATAGAAGAGAATGTCTGAAGAAAATATGTCTGATAAGGTGCTAATAAATAAAGTATATAAGAAAATCTAACAACTCAATTTTATAAAAACAAATTATTTAAAATAGGGCAAATAATTTGAATAGATGCTTCTCCAAAGAAGGAATAAAAATGTAAAATTTTCTGTGAAAAAAATGATCAATATCCCTAATCATAAAAATAATGACAATAAAAACTACAAGACATCTACTTATCCAATTAAAAACATTGTTATAAAAAAGATAAAAGATAACAATTTTCGGAGAGGAAATGGAAAAAAGTGAACTCTTACATGCTATTGATTGGGATGTAAGTACAGCCATATGAAAAACACTATGGAGACTCCTTGTAAAATTAATAATAAAAAATCTATATGATCATATATGATCCAGGGATACTCCATGGAATGAATGAATCAATCTACCTATCTACCTAGATCTCATGTATTTTAAAGAGATAATGTGTATTTCCATGTTTACTGCAGCATAATGCAAAATACTCAAAACTGGGACAAAATCAAATTATCCACCAATTGAAAAATGAATTAAGAAAAGGTGGTACATATACAGAATATATTTGTACTTGACTTTTTTTGTTTGTTTTCATACAAGTCTTGTCATTTGTGACAACCTGGATGGATCAGGAAGCCATTTCTGATGTGAAGCAAGGCTTGCACAGAAAGACATATTTATAATCTTATTTACATGTGAAAACTAAAAAATTGAATTTAGAAGAAGAGAACAGAATGATAGTTCCCAAGGCCTGGGAATACAGAGTGGAAAAATTAGCTAGTTGTTGGTGAAAAGACACAATTTCTAATTATATAGGAGGAATAATTTGAAGAGGTAGGTATATTCTACAACATGGTAACTAAATAAAATGTATTAAAGTCTTAGAAATTGCTATCAGCAGATTTTCATGAAAACTGGGCTTTGTTAACTCCATGGTTCATTTGCCTCTTTTATACAATTAATTTATTCATTGTGTTACAGAACATTTTCTTTACCAGATTATAAACTCCATATGATAGTGATAATTTTAATTTTCCCCCACTTTTGTAATCACAAAGACTAGAACAGTATATGACACAGAACAGGTACTCCTAAATGTTAGGTGGAATGAAGAATGAAGGTAGAAATCAATGAAAAGTCTGTCTAGGAAGAGAAAGAACCCAATGGGGGAAGAGATTAGCATAATTCAGGATTTTGTATAAGAATATCATACAGAAATTCATTTTACTTTTTAAAAGTTCTTTGATTATTTCATTTCACTTTCTGAGCCTTATCTTTCACTTTTGTAAAAATAAGGGAATTGCACTGATTTGTAATCTCTCTTTTAGTACTATATATCATTTCTCATTTCTTTGTTCTACCACCTTGCAGTTATTATTCTGCATTTGGTGAAATGATTCTCCACTGGAAAAATGGTTTTAAAACACTCAAATATTTTTAGGGCCTTGCAGTAAAATTAGAAGATATTTATGTAATTAAGTGTATCTAAAACAGCAGCAGTAAATGCCTAGAACTTGTGGAGTCCTCCACAATTGGTAGTGAATTGCTAATGTTACTGTCTGAACACGAGTTAAGTACCTTCAAGCAGTGTTTGATGCTAATTTCAAAATGAAGATTCAATACACTGGTAGATCCCATCCATACAAAATAGATTTGCAGTAAGGTTTTCCTAAAAGATCGGGAAGAAATAAGAGGAAGAATGTAAGCTTGTTTCCATTTGGATAACTCATTTCATTTCCTGAAGGAGAGAGAATTAAATAGGAAAATTTAATTTCATACACTGATTTATACTCAGGCAGGAAGACTCAACTCTTGTTGACAGGAAGAGAAAAAAATCGTCAGACCAACTTATTTTTCCTTTCTTCCAGAATAATGGAGTTTTCAGAAACATGCTAGCATTTTGTTGACTTTGTTTGCATATGAAATACTTTGGAAAAGACCTAGGCATAGGGAAAATGCAGGAAATTTTCAGTATGAGCTTTACTGCAATATGACATTAGTGCTAACCACAAATTAAGCACTGTATTGAAGTGATACAATATCCTATTGATTCAGAAGATGGGTAAAAATAATATGTTACATTAGGAGATGAAGTCTAATTAAAACCATCATTCATGAATTTCATTCAGACATTTAGTTCTAAATAATGTCAACTAATAAAAGTTTTTCTTAATGGGCTAAATTAACATTTATATGATAAATTCAATGATTTTTGTGACTTGATTTATATAGTAATGATTAGTTTAAAAACTCTCAAGTATAAATTTGACCTACTCTCTTATTTATGTAATATTTTTATATCTAATGAATGGAGAGATCAATACCTTCCTTTTGGGCTCCATAAATCTGTTGATAAAAATCAAGGTACTGGCATAAATTGAGACTATATAAAGAGTATTAGGACTAGATATACTGTTCATATGCAAAACATAAAGGTAGACATTTTATAAATCTATCCCAGACTCTTATTGATATTCCTGTAGTGCCCACAATCACCTCTCAAACAATAGTAGCTTTTGAGTTTGTTTTGTTTTAAACAATGTAACTTTTTTCTTTGTTTTCAGTGCTAGGAATCAAATTCTGGACTCAGGCAAGTTAAGTAGAAACACCTTAAGTGGGCAACATCCCCAGCCTCAATTTAAATAAAATATTGTGACTAAAGAATAGCATTATATATGATAGGATTATTCACTAAACAGAGAAAAAGTAATGCTTAACAAATACCTGATGAATGGTAATTTAGTATATATATTTTGTCCCTCATTCATTCATCCACTCAATCATTAACATGCCATTTTTACTATTTTTTTTGCTAACTTTTGTTTAGTACTCCAATTAAATGTGTACTATTCTGTTTAATTCTGTCTTCTCCATCTCTCAACCATACTCCCCAACCCATGTACATTAATTCATACTTAAGTGGTATTTAAATTTAAGATAAAACTTATATCTGACACCAAAAATGTTTTAATTGCCTTTTGACTAGATACAGCATTTCCATTTAGGCTTTTTTATTATTTTAAGTTTGCAATCATTCTAAAAATATACATTTTACTTTTTAAAATATATTTTAAAAAATCTATAAAATGTGTCTTAGAACCCAATAACTGTAGGATTGCTTATTTTTCTACTTTTTCTATTGGTTTTCCAATAATGATTTATATCCTACATGTCTTGGTTCTGTGTTTTGTGTGTGTACATGTCTGTGTGAGTGTATAAGTGAATGCAGGAGCTTGTGAGTGCTAAGTATAGGAATCATTGCACACACAGCTAGTTCACAATTTTCTTTAAAAACATATATATTTTATTATGCCATTGTGACTTGGAGTTCTAGGATTTGAAAATACAACACTCCAATTTCAAAGGATGAAAAGATTACAATCTTAATTACAGCTTCTGTAAGGGCCTATCAATTTCTGATTGCCCACTTTCTTTAGCTTATAGCCATTTGGGTCTCAACCAACAGCTTAGCAATGATTTTTTAAACTTTAGCTGCCAAAAGTAAAGTGCTTTCTCTGTTTTTAATACCTTTCTCTGGAGTCAACATGTGTCCCTAAGTGAAAAGCAACTCCACGATGGCTCACCTCCCTAAGCCTTCTTGCAACCTTGATATTTTTCTTAAAATACTTTTATAAGAGCAGGGGTTATGGCTCAGTGGTAGAGTGCTTGCCTTGCACCTGTGAGGCACTAGGTTTGATTCTCAGCACCACATATAAATGAATAAATAAAAATAATGGCCCATCAACAACTAAAAATATATTTAAAATTTTTGTTTGTTCTCTCCCTTCAAAAATCTAGTTTTCACATTTTTACTACTTTTAGTTTCTTTTTTCTCAGTTAAAATTTTGTTCTTGGTATAAAGTACATTCTAGAACTCTCCTTTCTCTTTAATGAATTAATGTAAGAGTTTGTGTGTATACCATATAGGTAAATTTTCAAAGATTTAGAGAAAAATTGAAAAGGCAGAACAAAATTTTACTCCAACAGTGAGAAACATGACTGCCATCTTCTTTCATTTATTTGACTTTCCAATTCCAATATACCTGCATAATCTTTTGATTTATTTTTAAATTGTGTTAGCTTACCAATATAGCATTATCCTTTTTACTACTATATTCAACTTAAATAGCAGAGTGTTAGCATTCACAAACAAGTGTAAAAATCATAAATTTTTATTTTAACACTTAATTTTAAAATATTCTTCATTCCTGACACATTTGCTTCACTGTACGTCAAATAGCAAAATACAGAAAGGCAAATTTAATGTCAGCATGATTGGACACCAGGAGAAAAATTTTGCTTGACTAAGATTTGAAATGTTTACATCTACAGACAATTCACACTGTATTAAAAAGCATAGTCATAAATGTTAATACTGTATTTACAGAATTCAAAATTAAAAAGCTATAAAATATTTTCCATGATACTGTAGGACAAAATAAAACCTCCTACATTAAGGATATTTTGGTACTGGCAGGCATTTAATTAAAATCATTTATCATCTTTTGAGCAATGGGAAGAAAATCTGTATTATGAAATCTCGTAACCAAAAGAATGCTCAAATAGATCTAATAAGATAAAAAAAAAAACTAGTATGTGAGATAGAAGGCACATTACTTAATGATGAGAACAATTCCATAAGGCTTAAAATCCTAAATTTGCATGTTCTCCCAAAAAGTTTTAAAGTATGTGAACCCATTAAATGATAGACTTATAAGCAACATATTTAAACCCAATGACAAAGATGGAGATTCCATTAGTGCTAGTTCAGCAATTAAAAAAAAAATTACACAAAAATTCAACATTTCATAGATGATCTTTATGAAATCATCAGAGAACTAGTACTAATTGACATTTACAGAACAAAATCCCACCACCAAGAAAAAGGACATTTCTCAAATGCTCACAGAATATTTAACAATCCATGCACAGGTAAAACAAACATTAAAATGTGTCATTATTGATATCATACAAAGTATGTGTTCACTAATAATGGGGCTGGAGTAAACAGTCGAATGGTTCAGGACTCACATTTCATACTTAAAGCACTGCATCCATTCCTGGGCAACATGTACACACACTGACACACATTCACACACACACACACACACACACAAAAAGACAGAAAATGTATAACATACCTAATATTTGGCAATCAAAGAGCATAAATCTCAGTAATCCATGAATCAAAGATACAAATAAAAATTTTTAAAAACTTAAGACTATATTGAAGATGTAAGTAAAATCTACAGAGTGCATTTATATAAGGTTGACAGGAACATGTGTAGCGTTAAAGGTTTCTATTAGAAATAAGATATTTTTAAAATAATTAACCTGAGCATTCACATTAAAAAATAAAATTTTCAATCCATGGCACAATATAACAAAATGAAACTCAGAATCAGTAAAACAGATAAAAGAAAATGAGTAAAGAAAATTCAATACGAACCTGAATATTAAAAGAAAACATAAAATTGAAATTCTAAATCATACTGATTTAAGAGGGGAGTAAAACTTTTCAATTATCAGGAATTAAAGAAGAGGCACCTTGAATAACCCACACATATTACCAGGAAAATGGTATAATACAATGTAACACTTGATCTTAAAATTTGACAATTTATGTAAAACAGACAATTCCTGGAAACAGATTTTCTATTAGTCATTTAAAAGGAAACTTGAACTAGAAACCCTTCTTCCTCAGTCTCCTAATAACTGGGATTACAGGTATGTACCAGCATGTATTGCCTGTGTCTAATTTTTAAACCAATTTCTTATATTGAATAAATAATGTGTGAAATAATATATGTAAAGAAAATGTAATCTCATTTGTACTAATGTATATGAATAAGTACACATACCTTCCTAAAAATGGTCCCTGTGGTGAAAGAAGATTTTCCTGCTTGTAGTGGCGGGTAGATTCCTCTTAAGTGGTAAACCTTTGCAGCCAAGCTGCTCTTGATAGCAGGCTCTGCTCACCCAACTTCCAGTAGGCCACAAAAGCTCACCACCAACCTTCTTTTGCAGGTTTCCAGGGTTCCCAATCCCAAGGAAGAAGTCCAGCCTGCAAGAAACCACAGCACGTGCACTGGTGCGTGCAGCTAGTGGTATATATACCTCTTGGGTCAATCCCATTGGTTCATTTTTATGCTAATAAGGGTTCGGAAAAAGTATCCACACTATTGGTCCAAATTTATAAAAGGTCTCTGCCAGTATGCCCCCAGCGGAAACCGGAGGTGAGGGTGGAGCACCTGTGCTAACCAGTAGTATGTGTCCATTCCCAAACCACCATTAGCACAGAAGCCTTCACCTCCAGCGCAGCGTCAGGAACATAGGAGCAGCCACAGAAGCAGGAGCCAAGGTCTACCTTGCCTTGCTGCTACCACCGGAGCCTTAGAAGCCGCCACAGCCATCAACGCTGGAGCTGCCACCAAGCCCAATGCCCCCAGTGGAGCACTGCTGCTGCAGGAGTCACTAAGGCCCATGCCCTAGGAGCCACCACAGGAACGGGAGACACCATGGCTACCAACGCCAATCTGGGGTCCCAGCTATCGCTGTCACAGGAGCTACCAACACCGCTGCTGCGGGAGCTGTCTCTGCTTCAGGAGTCCCTGTCACTCCCTCCAAGGCCAACGAAGTAGGACTGTTGTGGGGGTAATGTTGAAATCCCTCCTTTCTTTGGCTACATATTATTCCTCATAAGTCTAATTATTGATATTTGAACACTTCTTTTCTACTGGGAGTTAGCATCTTTACTCTCTTCAAATTCCCAATAGAAAGGAAGTGTTCTGTATTTTGAGTGGAAAACCAGCTGGTCCCCAGATGGACAGTTCCTACTTGGATGTTCCCCTTGGGCCAATCAGCTGCGGATGAGTCAGGAGAGAGTGGATAGCAATGTGGTCCTGTTGTCTACACCACACTGTCTCCAGCCTGGTGTTGGAGACCTAAATAATAGAGGGGTCTCATTCTTGCATGTCAGCTGTGAATTTGCTCCTCACTCTGCTTCTTAAATCTCTGTTTCAAATTCTTCCTTTATCTGCTCCCCTTGGTGGTAAATCACCATTGGGTTTCAAGTGATCCTTTCAGGTCTGATGTGTTCCTTGACATGCTCTCTCCCATCCCCATTCTTGAGTCTCATTTAACCATATCCATTTGGTATCTTTTCCCTACTACTTCTACTGCTATTTTTGCTGCTACTTGTGATAGCTACCAATTTGGAGATTTTATAAAATGGTAGACCCTGCTCTATTCTTTTTTTCTGCATTATCCCATTTAGTCTTTGTAAAATCTTATATGGTGCTAATATCATTATTTTCTTTTTATAGATAATAATATGAAATTTATTATAATGAGAGTAACACATAACCAAAGGTATCAGTGTGTCCTAAGTGAGCTTGGCTCTGCAGGTCAATTTTCCCAAGTATTCTGTTATATTTATAAATGACTGAACACTGTTAATGCCTTATGATGATTGACTCTTCTGCTCAGGAGGAACCACCTTTCTGTGGCCCCTGTGTGATGTCTCTCTAATTAGATTTGTATGTGTTTTATTGGTATATCATACTTATACATAATGGTTGGTTATCTTGTTTCATATTTGTACATGCTAATCATATAACAGCATAATTTGACCAATATCATTCACTACAATTTCCCCTTTCCCTTTCCTCCTCTCTCCCCGGTCCCTTTCATCTGCTCTACTGTTCTCTCTTCATTTTCATGAAATCCACCTTCTACCCTTTTTCCTTTTTCTCCCTAGCTTCCACTTATGAAAGAAATATATGATGCTTGTCTGTCTTTGAGTTTGGCTTATTTTTCTTAAGATAAGGTTCTTGAATTTCATCCATTTTCCTGCAGTGTCATAATTCTATCTTCTTTGTGCCAAAATAAACCTGCACTGTGTACATATACACATTTTCTTTATCCATGTATTAATTGATGCACATCTCTACAGTTTTCATAATGTGGCTCTTATGAATTGTGAGGCTAAAACTATGGTTATGTATGTGTCATTATACTATGAAAACTCTAATTCTTTAGGATGAAGACTGAGGAGTGGGAAAGCTCCATCAAATGGTGGTTCCATTACTACTCTTTAGAGGAACCTCCATACTAATTTCTATAGTGTTCATACTAATTTACAATGCCACAAACAGAGTAGAAGTGTTTGTTTTTCTCCACACCCTCTCCAGTGTTTATTATTGTTCATATTCTTTATAGTTGCCCCTCCAGCTAGAGATTAACTCTTAGTGTAGATATGATTTACATTTCCCTAGTTGCTAAATATTTTGAGCATTTTTTTCATTTTTTGGTCATTTGTATTTTTTCCTTTCAAAAATTATTTGTTTAGATCATTTGCCCATTTATTGATTGGGTAATTTTTGGTATTAAGTTTTTGAGTATTTTACATATTCTGGATGTTAATTCTTCATCAGAAGAGTAGTTGGCAAAGATTTTCTCAAATTCTATAGATTCTTTCTTCTCGTCCTTAATTGTTTTCTTTGCCATGCAGAAACAGTTTAATTTGATTAAACTGTTTGTTTCTCCACTTTATTAATTCTTGGTATTTTTCCTGAGCTTTAAGTGTCCTATTGAGAAAAATTTTGCCTGCACCTATATCTTGTAGTGTTGACCCTACATTTCCTTCTAGGAATTGCACAATTTCTGGTCTAATCCCTAGACCTTTAATCCATTTTGTGTTGACTTCTGCTTAGGGTAAGAGACAAGTATCTAGTCTCATCATCCTACTTATGGATAATCAGCTTTCCCATCAACATTTGTTAAAACTTCTATCTCTTTTCCAGTATAGGTTTTGGGGCATCTTTTTCAAGGATCAGATGACTATAGATGTGTGGGTTTGTTTCCTTGTCTTCTATATGTCTGTCTGTTTTTTTATGCCGGTGACATGCAATTGCTGTTACTATCACTCTGCATTATAAATTGAAGTCGTCAGGTATTATGATGCCTCCAGCATTACTTGCTTATTTGTTTGTTTGTTTTTTACTTAGAATTTCTCTGGCTGTTCTGGTCTTTTATTCTTCCAGACGAATTTTAAGACTATTTTATCTAGTTCTATGAAGAATGTCATTGACATTTTGTTGGGTATTTCACTGAATCTATATATTGATATTGGTAGTATGGCCATTTTAACAGTGTTAATTCTTCCTATCCATGAACATGGGAGGCTTTTCATAGTCTTCTGTCTTTGTAACTTCTTCAGTTTTATATAGTCTTCATTGTAGAGGTTTTTATCTCTTTTATTGTTTTTATTCCTTTTTTTGTTTATTTTTGTTTTAGGTGATGTGAATGGGATTCTTTTTCTGTTTTTTTCTCAGCAGAGTCATTATTGGTATATAGGAAAGCTCTTGATTTTCATATGTTGATTTTATAATCTGCTACTTTGCTAAATTTGTTTATTAGATCTAGCAATCTTCTGGTGGAGCCTTTTGGATTTTCTAAGTATAGGATATATCATCTGTAAACAGTGATGACTTTATGTTGTTTTTACTATTTTTAGCCCTTTTATTTTTTCCTTGCCTAATTCTTGGCTAGAATCTCTAGTACTATACTGAATAGGAGTGGTGAGAGGGACACTCTCTGTTGTTTCAGAATTTAAAGTAAATACTTTCAAGTAAATACCCATTTACTATGATGTTGGCTTTGGCTTTCTTTTAGATAGCCTTTATTATGTGGAGACAAGTTTCTTTAATTCCTAATTTCCTCAGTGTTTCTATCATGAATGACTGCTGGAGTTTTTCAATGACTTTCTCTTCATCTACTGAGATGATTAAGGGTTTTTCCCCCCTCAATTCAGGGGTGAATTCCATTTATTGATTCATGTATGTTAAACCATTCTTGAAACCTAGAAATAAAACCAACTTGCTCATGATATACAATCTTCTTGATACATTATTGAATATGATTTGCTAATAATTCATTAAAGATTTTTGCATTTGAGTTTATCAGGATTAATGGTCTGTAGTTTTCTTTCCTTGATTTTGATTTGTTTAGATTTTCTAGCACAATGAGCAAGAAAACTAGAACACATGTATTTAGTGTTTTCTTAGTTGGAAGCACAAATAAAGCTATTATATACTTATTCTGTTGGCACTTACTATTTTTCAACCTTCAGTTCCATCTAAAATATGGCTATGTCTGAGAAATGTCTTTGAGAATCAGTTGATGCACTCTGATGCACAGACATATACCTACCTCTTATTCTAAAGCAATAAGAACAGCAAATGGTGCAAACAAAGTAGTATCAGTGTTGAGGACTTCACCAACCTGCCTTCTGAGAACTTTACTCTGCATTTGAACTAGTTCCTGAATTTCAACAAAGAGACATTTGGAACTGAATACTTTTAATTATCAATCAGGTGTGACTAAGTTAATAGTTCTTTCTTCTCACTTTTTAAATTTGTTTTCTCACTAGAGAATGAGGTTAATGATCTCCATCCTACTTTTTCACTTAGCTGTATTGTGAGGATAATAAACACTAAAGCACTCTATAACATTGTAAAACCCAAATAAGTGCTATTGTAACAAGAATTTAGAGGCTGCCTTTGTTAAAAGTACTGACTCTTTCCTTGGGATTACAAATGTCCAGTGGGTTAAAATGAGATAACAATATTGACATATCTGTCTCTTTCGCTCTGAGTCACCTTGCATTCCAGGAACATTATGTCTAATCCTAAATGTCTTGTGATGAGAGGAAATTATCCCTCAGTCAACAGCAGCTTTATTTCAGGAAAGACCCTGTCTGACTGAGATAATGATCAACCAGACCACTCTGATCAAAATGGCTTGAGTACGCATATTTCTGGTCCCCTTATCTATATAATCTGGAAGTCTGGGACATGTCAGTATCCTGAAGACAGGGCAGAGATGCTTCATCTCACTTGTCTTCCCAATCTGGTCATATTGATTAAAATTCCTTTATTTGGCTGAGGTTGTGGCTCAGCAGTAGACCACTCACCTAGAACATGCAAGTCCCTGGGTTCAATCCTCAGCACCACATAAAAATAAATAAACAAAATATATTGTGTACAACTAAAAAATAAATATTAAAAAATTCCTTTATTTTTTGTCATCATTCCTTTTTCTATTTTTTTTTTTGGGGGGGACTTGGCCAGAACTTGTTTCTTGGTACCTCCCAAGTAGGGCCCCTGGTTTTCAACTCCAATAACCCTATTATTGTCATTTTACTATTCCAATCCATAGTGCAGGCTACTAAATGAGTTCAGAATAAAGAAATATTTTTTTCTGCATTTAAAATTGATGCAGCTTGACTTTTATCCCTAAAGAATCTATTTTCCTCCCAGAAAGAAATAGAAAAAATACCTAGAGACATTCTCCCTTCATTATTCTGACATCTCTGTCAAGAACAAGAAATCTGGATTTCTTCCCTGCTATGTTGTTTTTATCCTATCTTCATCTCCAAAGCTGAATAGGATGCCTCTCTTGATAGATTCTACCTCCTACACACATTCCCCTATATACAAAATAATTTGATTTTAAAATATTCCATTTCCTCTGACAGAAACAAATCTGGCCCATGGAAAATGTACGGATAAGTTCTGGAATAGGTGAAGGATGACACCTAGTCTTACCAATAGATAGGGATTCATCTTTCTTGTGCACAAGAAATAAATCAGGTCATCATATTTCTCTGTTCTCCATTAACCTGAGTTTGTTTGAAGAGTAATCATAGGTTATGATATGATAGGTAAGTCATCTACTTCATTGTTTTAAAAGCTGGATTTCAATTCTAGCACCATTAATCCTTATCCTTGTAGCTTTCTGTAAATAGTTCTGACTTTGGGGGCTTAATTTTCCTTATCCACCTAAAAATATAATGTTAGTTCATGCTTAGTGAAATAAGCCAGACTCAGAGAGTCAGAGGTTGAATGTTTTCCTCCATGTGTGGAAGCTAGAAAGAAATTAGGAATTAAAAATAAAAGAAGATCTCATGAAAATAGAAGGGAGAATGATGGGGTAAAGGAAATGAATCTAAAGAAGGGAGGAGGAATGGGAAGGAGAAAGAACTGCAGAATGAAATTGACCAAGTTGTGCTAAGTGCATGTACGAATAAATCACTATCAATTCTGCTTTTTTATATATAATGCCTCAATTATAAAAACAGTAAATAAATAGAAGGGAGATCAATAGAATAGAGAAAGGTGATCCAGGGAGTGAAGGTGGGAGGGAAAAAAGAGGTACTGGGGATTTAAATAGAAAAATGTTATATGTATTTATAAAATGTTGAACTCCACTTCTATGTATAGCTAATAAAAACATTGAAATGACATTAATGGTAATAAAATTTATTTCACAGAGTGGTTGTGAATGATAAATTAGGTTTAGCACTTGGTACGATGCCTGGTGCATAGCACATCCTCATGAGTTGTAGCTGTTTTCATTTCATCACTGCCATTTTATTAGGGGAAGTGGGAAACACAATGTTGACCTGAAAAGATGAAAATCTTTGTCTCTTCGGGACACCCAAGTGGCTCCCATCATGTATTCAGCTCCTTATGACCTTTGCCCTGCTCTAGTTTTCCCCAGGACTCTGCACTGAAATGGAACTACAAAACCAGAAGGAATTTCTCTAGGAGCTTCTGAGTGTTAGAGCCTATTCTGTGACAAGCTGTCCTCATTGAGTCAGGATGAGCCCAAGGTATTGAGATTTATTTAGATTGGAGCCTAGATCACAAAAGCCCCTAACTCATAAAGTTGTCCTTACATAGTGGGCAGCCTGGCTGATATCTGGCAAGAGAGAGACAATGAGAAATTCTAATTTTCTTCAAGCCTCGAGTCATTTATAATTGATAAACTATAAGGACATCTTCATCCTACACCATGCTAAATTAATAAAATATCTTTTTAACTAAAACTGTCATGCCTGAAACATCTTTTGATTCTAAAGGCTTTCTTTGTGGACCAAGTACTATGCTACTATTAGTTAAAGAAGCCAGATCTTAACATTTTAAGCCATGCAAATGAGCTTTGTATGAGAAAAATGGGCAGCTGACAAAGCTGTTGGCTTCTTGCTTGAACCTACAGTCTCCATCTCTATGCAGACTTAATCTCTTTCATTCAGTATAGAAAAGGAAAGCTAGAGTTTAATTACCTGTTATTAGTCATTTACTTGAAAGAGTTCTTAAAACATCTGGGTGATATAAAGATATGACTGTTTCAGTAGGCTCTTAGCCAGGAAAATGGAGACAAGATTTGTGTGATAGTGATATTCTTCTGTTCACCTTCCACCATGTGTGTTAAATTCTCTTTCATCTTGCAGTTCTCCCTTCCTCTCCTTCCTTCCTCTCTTCTCAATCCAAGATTTATAATGTTTGCTTTTTATGGTTTTTTTTTTAGAAGAGATAATACTATTGGCTGTTCAGGAATGACGGATTTGCTTTTTTCATAGGATCATACATTGAAATGATGTATTTTAATTTATGTCTGAATATACACAGGAAGACTTTCTGGCAGTCTTTCCTTTAATTCCCAGGCAAAGAAAAGCCACCTCCATGATCTTTCCCATCATTTTCCAACCAATTAGCTGCTACTTCCATTTGCTTTCTAGGCACTGTTTTCTTTTAACATGATGGAAAGCTAATGTCATTGTGCCAAATAGAAGTGGTTTGTACAATGCTGTTTCTCTAAATTGAAACACTTAAAGGCAGAGATGACTGTGAATTTCTGTTTCCTCCATATGCAGCTAGGTTCTAATCCAATGCCCAAAAGAGTATGTGTTCAGGAAACACCAAGTGAGTCATGCATGGCTACTTAGGACTAGGATGAAGAGGGTCATGTGAAGATGCTTATGTTTTGATAGGTGTAGTGCTAGAATGGAACTACACACAGCTACCCGGAGGAAGGAGATCTGACTAGACTGAACAGTGTGTGTGTGTGTGTGTGTGTGTGTGTGTGTGTGTGTGGGGGGCAGCTGGGGGGGTAAGGGCTTTGCAGCTACAGCTGTGCTCCCAGCTGCAGTGGTATTTTCCAATAGTACAGCATGTACCCAGTGGTATAGATCAGATGGAAGGGGAAATTGTGTTACCAACTTCAGATCAGAAGATCATCCCACAGGAAACTCAATGTCTGAGAGCTGAGTGCTGGGGAGAAAGAAAGACTTTACTGAGTGGTGGAAGAAAGAAGAGGGAGCTTTGCTTACCAGTCAGCAGCAGGTTGATGAGTTACAGATACAGGACAGGAATGATGAGAGAGGTGGATAGGATAACAAAGGGAAGGAGAGGAATAATCAAGTCTTCTCTGGGAATTGGCAGAGAGTTTGCAGGAATTCTTATGCCACCTTTTTTCAGTCCTTCATGGTTTGTTTTTTGTGTTCATCATGGCTGATAGTTGAGGGAGGAGTGAGAGAGAGACAGACACAGAACCCTGTGCAGTCTGAGTCATGTTAACTCTATATTAATTTTAGACAAACCATTTCCAAAATGATCCATGTTTCTAGATGCAGAACTTGGTAGAGTCTGGCAAAAGGTTAAGGTAACAAAGGAGACAGACACAGAATAAAGACTGAGATTTTCAGACTTTTCATTCTATTCCAGTTACTGATTAGATATCTGTAGGCCCAGGTGAAGACTCAGTGGTGTAATCAGGAAAAGTGGCCTTTAGGTCCCTGAAGAGTAGCCCATGTAATCATTATCATAACCCACTCATCAAGGTGTGAGCTAGGCAAAGCTAGTAAAGACCAATAATGAATGTGACCAGCCATGTGACCTCCCAAATTAGTGCCTTTTAAATCAACTAATAGCAATTGAAGCTAGAGTGTTTATTTAGGGTTTTAATTTAGAAAAAAGTTTTATACATTGGAAACATTTTTATGGGAGAATTTTGAGTCAGAAATGACAATATTTGTTATCTAAGAGGGCACACATTTACCCAACTTGTGATCTGTTTTTCTAATAGATGTTCATCCCACAAGAAGAATATTAGTAAAAGTAGTTTAGGTTCATTCACAACTACTGTCACTGAAAAAAAAAATATTTTTATTTGGTGCCAAATTAGGCAAGAATCAAGCAGCAAGCCAATCATATCTTAATTACAACATCATATTAAAACAAGGCAATTTATTGCAATCAGTGCTAACACAACTTATTTATAAACTGTTATTCTATGCATTAGTGTCCTACAATATATTTTATTCCAGGCTGGGACTATAAGTGTTTCATTATATTCTAAAGTGAAAGGCCATTAACCTACAATTTCTCATGCCATCTTACCCTTACATGGGATTCTTTTCTATTCAGAACAGAATTTTTAAGCTCTTTTAGGTTATTTATCAGTTACTATTTAGTTTTTCTGTGGATCTTAATAGGCTACAATCACAGCTTGTTCAACTGGTGTGACCTGTATTGCAGGCAACTGGCCTTTTAAAAAAATATCTGGAATGGGTCCTGAATGGGGTCAGGCCTCTTTATATGTCTCTCCTTCCTGTGTGTTAGTGATTATAGAAACCAATATGTATTTCCTAGTTCTGAACCCTTGCAGGTCTTGGCAACTCTACAAAGAATACTTAGAGCATAGTGAAACAAGTTGTGGGACAGCTCCACCAGCAAGACGACCTCCTATTTTCAATGCCAGCACATGGCTTAGTGTTGGGAGGTCTTGTTCTGCAAGCTGAGTGTGGATAGTGTTTAAGCCTAAGCCTAGAGTTCTGAAGGAACAATCTCCATGTTGGCAGCTTCTCCCAGAGAAAGATCATTAATTGATGCAGTGAACATAGAGACTTAGTGGAGGGCAGTTGTCACTGGAGAAACTTGGGCTCAAATACCTGGATGAATCAACTCTAATCTGCCTCCACTGCTCAGAGAGTGACAGAATCTTCATATGAAGAAGAGGAAACTATTTATAGTTTCTGCTATCAATGTGCCAGAAACTGCTGAGTTGAGCATGTTTAATTATGTTTCTCAATATAGTTTCCTGACTCTTCCAAACTAGGTATTAATACCAAGCTCATTTTATATACAAAGAAACTGAGGCTCCATTCCCTCTATATTGCATCATGCTGTAGTTGTCTTTTTTACATTATGCAACATTTTCCAAGGGTGAGTTGTCCTTTATGAGGATTAATTCTATAAATTTTCTTTTCTGGTACTTAGGCCTGTACTCACTGTATTACTAAAGTCTTTTACACAGGAGGCAGTAGGAGGAAGGGGGATGTTTGTGGAATGATCGTGACATTATCGTGGACCCTTCTTGTATGTGTGCATGAATTTGGGGCCAGAGAATAAGGTAGGTTGTGTCCTGGTACTGCAGACCCATGGCCCACACAGCAAGAATATGGCCCTTGATGGAAGCTTCTACACCCTGGGTCAGAGCTGATTGACATTTTGCATACTAGTCTAGTTTAAAAAATAGGATAGCAAATGTGGCCACATGCATGGTGATTATTTGTCTCTCAAAGAAAAGAAATATTTTAAGGGCAGTTCACATTTCTAAATATAGATGGTTTTTCTTTGTTTTCTTAAGAAGCCTTCATAAAAAGAGGACAGGTTTCCCAACAACTGATAGTTTTCCTATTGGTGTGCATTTTGGACTCAAACAGCACACTTCCACCAAATTACTTCTCTAATCCCTGTGCTGCTATACCAAGTCTCTTGGTGGAGTTTGTGCCAGTCTCTAGTGCCTGCCTCATGAGGCATGGACTAGGGGTTCTTTTGTCACCTGGTAGTGGGAGAGCCCCAGGAAGGCAGGCTGGCTCCCTCCCTGAGGGTCACTCCCTGGGCTTGCCTTTGGGATGGAAGGACAGTGAGCATATCGTCCACCATTCTGGTGGTCAGCTTTCCCAAATGCCAAGGCCATGTGGAGGACAGGGAACACCCAAGGGGATGTCCTCTAGGATCCTGGACACCAACATTTAGCCATAAGAATTCATTTTGAAAAAAATAATTCATTTCAAAATTTTTAAAAAGTAATTTCCAATTAGTGAGAGCATGGCTTCCATTCTCTTCAAGATATTAAAATATAAATAAATAAATAAGTAAATAAATAAATAAATAAATAAAATGTTAAAAATAAAAAATATTAGTCACACTCACCTGGTGTTGAACCTCTATTCTCAGTAGCCATTATCCACAACTCTTTGCAACAGTTAGTGTTATTCCCATTTTTCAGATTTTAAAAATTCTGGGAAAGATTTTAAAAATTCTCTTTTGATCAAATTCACCATCTGAAAAATGGGAATAACACTAACTGTTGCACAGAGTTGTGGATAATGGCTACTGAGAACTCTTACATCATTGGGGCTGTGATTAAATGAGATGATGAGATGATATGAAAAGAAGAGATTATCACTGTGCTAAGTTTAAAGGAAGCATCAAAGGATAGCTTCTATATTATTAGGACTTTGATAAGAAGCTGGCTGGGCTTTTTTCTGGAGAGTCCCTCTGAGATATCAACAATGGAAAAACAACCCAAAATTGACAGAAGACCTGCAGGAAATGTCACGCTCTTGCTTCTCTCTTTACTGGGGCACTGCGTCCAGGAAGGCCAGACTGGTTCCAAGCACAGGGGTCCTCCTTCTTCGTGAGCAACCATGGCATTGCCAGTAGTCCAGAGGAGTGGCTGCTGGTATCTGCTCCAGGAAGCCCAGCTGGGGTCCCCAACCACCAAGAATGGGGGCCACGGCTACTTCTCCACAGTTCTCTGTAAGGCTTTCAGCCCTGCCCCAGTAGGAGAACATACACAGAATGGCAACCACCCAGCAGCCTGGGTGCTGCCTTACCTCTTAAGGTCTGGCTCCTAACAACAACTTCCTCCCTCCTGGGAGGGTTTTTGCCCTACCAAGGTTGGGCAGGAACCAGAAGGACAGTTTCTCTGTTTTGCCAAGACTGGGACACGGGCTTACTCAACCCCAAATCCCTTTGGCAAGTGCCGCTCAGGCAAAGTCCACACAGTGGAAACCAAACAAAATGACGTGCTTATGGAGGGGGAGAATGGGAAGCCAAATACAAAACAAAACACCCCTCCACAGAGTACAACAGAAAAGGCCACCCAACACTCCTTCTGTTCCCATGTGAGGCTGACACCCCAGGGAGCCCAAGCAATCCCTAAAATAAAACCCAAACCAAAAGCCTGAATTGTAAACCCCAAATCAACAAACCCTTCCTGAAACATACAAAGAAACTGCTTACTCAGAAATATCCCAAATAGTCTGTGATGATGATGGAGAGCATGATGGTTTCCCCCACCCTCTAAACTGGAGAATTGTGTTTTCCGTGCGGTACCCCAAGGAGAGCAAACTCTCTTCTCAATGCCAGGGCAATGACAGCCAACAAGGTAGTTCTTGCTGGCACCTGGGAACTGTGTTTTCTTTAACTCCCAGGTACAAACAGTGGCCTGGCCCAGGGAGAGATGTGAGCTCATGAGACAACTCCAAGTCCCAGGGCCTGTGGGGTCTTTATATGCACCCAGCCATGGTGGGTGGTGGCAATTCAATTTTGACATTGTTTTATTATTTGTCTAGCTTGTTCCTTAGTTATTTTAAAATGATTTTGTAAAGTATTAGCATTGACATGGAACATTTTATGAAAATTTGTAGCTTCTTCTAGTGTAGAGAAAATATGTATGTCATGTGTACTTTTATCTGCTAAATCATTGCCCAAACTAAGGGCTCCAGGCAATCCTGTATGTGCCCTGATATGTACTATAAATAATGGATCTTTTCTGTCCCAGATTAGACTTTGTATAGTGGAAAACAAAGAGAAAACAGAAGATAAAGGGGAAATCCTACCAGCATGTTCAAGGGATACTATAGCATTAACTATATACTGACTATCAGAAAATAAATTTAATACAGAATCTTTAAATATCACAAAATCTTGTAATATTGCACTAAGATCTACCTTTTAAGCTGATTGTTTGGGTACTAAAAATGTAAAAGTTTGATCAGGGGTAACTACTGCTGCTGTACCATTATTTGACCCATCAGTGAATATATTTGGAGCATTCATGATAGGTGTTTTTCTTGTCATTTTTGGAAAAATTACAGGATGCAATGACCAAAAAGACAATAAAGGATTAGATGGTAAGTGGTTATCAAATGAAACATTAGATTTGCACATGATTATTGCCCAAGTATTTAACTCATTAGCTAACTCATCAATTTGATTCATAGTATATGGAGTAATAATTTTATTGGGAGAAATTCCAAACACTCCCTTTGCTGCTTTTATTCCTTTGAGTATTAATTGTCCTACAGCCTCAGGATACCTAGTAAGAATAGTGTTAGGAGAATAAGATAAATGTATCCATAATAATGGACCTTCTTGCCAAAATACTCCTGTAGGAATATTTTTTGTTGGTAGTACAATAAATAATAAAGGCAAACTTATATCAATTCTATCCAAATGCATATTTTCCATATATGTTTCAATGATTTTTAATGCCTTTCTTGCTTCAGGCGTTAACATTCGGGGTGAATTTGGATCTGATGGACCTTTTAGGATATCAAATAAAGGTCCCAACTCTCCTGTTGGTATACCTAAATAAGGCCTTATCCAATTTATGTCTCCTAATAACTTTTGAAAGTCATTAAGTGATTTGAGTTGATCTACTCGTATTTGAATTTTTGGTGGACGGACCATGGTTGAGGATAATAGAACTCCTAAATAATTAATTGGAAAATTTAATTGTACTTTATCTATTGCTATCTCTAGATTATAATTTTTTAATAAGTTTGTAAGTGTGGCATAACATTCTAGCAATGTGTTTTTATCTTTGTGTGCTAATAATACATCATCCATATAGTGAAATATTTGTAGTTCAGGATTTTGATTTCTAAGTGGCTGGATTACTTTGTTAACATAAATTTGACACATAGTTGGGCTGTTAGCCATCCCTTGAGGGAGTACTTTCCATTCATATCTCTGATCAGGACCTTCATGATTCAGTGCAGGGATAGTAAATGCAAAACGTGGACTATCCTCAGGATGAATTGGAATTGAAAAAAAACAATCTTTAATATCTATAACTAAAACATACCAGGTTTTTGGCAAAGCAGACAATTGAGGAATCCCTGATTGAGCAGGTCCCATAATAACCATCTCATTATTAATGGCTCTTAAATCTTGCAATAATCTCCATTTACCAGATTTCTTTTTGATGACAAAAATGGGAGTATTATGGGGAGATACAGAAGGTTGTATATGTCCTTCTGCTAATTGTTGTTTGACCAGGTCATGGGCTGCTTGTATCTTTTCTTTAGTCAGGGGCCACTGAGGAACCCATACTGGTCTTTCTGATTTCCAAGTAATTTTTATTGTCTCAGTGGCCCTTTCTGAAAATCCAACCCATGTCTGTCTGTTCCTTGATCTATTTGTATTGGTGCTGCTATACCTTGTTCTTGTTTTTCTAATCTTTTTCCTTTCCTAAAACCTTGTCTAGTCATAATAGTGGGTGCATTTTGGTTGATGTTATTTGTTAATGTCAAACCTAATTGATCTAGGACATCTCGTCCCCATAAATTTACGGGAAGATGATCCAATACATATGGCTGTATAGTTCCTTCACATCCTTCAGGATCCTTCCAATCTAATACCATTGCACTTCTATGGGGATTAGTCGCCACTCCTAGGCCTCGAAGCGTTTGAGTGGCTTGTTGTAATGGCCAATGTTTTGGCCATTCTTGACGAGAGATGATGCTAAGGTCTGCACCTGTATCCAGTAGCCCATTAAATTCATGTCCTTGAATATTTAGTTTTAGCATGGGGCGAGAATCTAAATTTAAAGAAAGCATAGCCCAATCTACACCTGTGGAGCCTAATCCCTTGGAACCTCTTTCTACAGTACGACTGGAAAATTTATCATGTAGGCTGGGTATTATTAGTAACTGTGCTATTCTATCTCCTGGTGAAATTACTGATATACCCTTTGGAGAACTGGCTATAATTTTTATTTCACCTTCATAATCGGGATCAATTACCCCAGGACTTATCATAAGTCCTTTTAGAGTAGAAGAGCTGCGTCCCAATAATAAGCCTACTGTTCCTTTGGGAAGAGGTCCTTTCACCCCTGTGGGAATGATTTGAACTCCCATCTCTGGAGTTAGTACTGCTCTGGCGGAGGCGCAGATGTCCAACCCTGCGCTCCCTCTGGTTTGTCTGATGAGGGATCTGATGGACAATGTGTCCTGGGCACTACCCTGATGGGGTTGCTGGGTTCCTCCAGTGCTCCGTATATTTGTGGTTTTGGGCCCCGGAGCATTGGGCCCCCCTGTCCATTTTTTGGCAATGGAGCCCGATGCCTTTCTCCACGATATCGTGGATAAACACCTGGTCCTTGTTCGTTTTTTGATAATGGAGTACCCTCTATGGTGGTTTGAGAACGGCATTCATTAGCCCAATGTCTCCCTCTACAGCATTGTGGGCAAATACCTGGTATTCTACTCCTTTGATACCTAGCTTTGTTAAACCCTCCTCCTATGGGGCAACTCCTTTTAAAATGTTCTGTTTGTTCACAATTGTAGCATATTTTCGGCCTGGCATCTAAAGCCTGTTGTGCTGCGGCTGCCAGGACTTGCCCATGTTCATTAATGTCTCTACATAATTTGATATATGTGTTTAAATCTCCATGTTTCCATGGTCTAATGGCCTCCTTACACCATCTGTTTGCTTGTTCAAAGGCTAGTTGTTTAATTAATGACATTGTTTGCTCTTTTTCCCCAAAACTCTGGTAGCTGTTTGAATAAGCCTATCTACAAATTCAGTGTAAGGTTCATTAGCTCCTTGTATTACCTTAAATACTTGACCTTGTAAATCTCCATGTCCTTGTAAAGTCTTCCATGCCCTAACTGCATCTGTAGCAATCTGTGAATATATAGTCGGATCATATGCATTTTGTTGCAGCTGACCTTCATAAGGTCCTTTTCTTAACAACATATCTAGATTTCTCTGAGGATAACCATCTTCTGCATTTCGCCTAGCTGTCTCTATGTAAAATTCCTCATTGGCAACCTTCCATAACAGGTATTGTCCTCCATTTAGCACAGCTTTACACATACTAGTCCAATCTGCTGGAGTCATGTTCAAGTTGGTAATGGATTCGACCAAGCTTATGGTGAAGGGTGCTTGAGGACCATAGGTTGTTACAGCCTTTTTTAGCTGTTTCACTGTTTTGAAATCTAAAACATGCTGAATTCGCTGCCCTCCTGCCTGTTCAAATACAGGGCATGCTAATCTTTGAGGTCCTGTCTCAGGATCCCATCTATCAACTACGGGGGTTGAGGGCCCCATAGGCAGAGCTGTTGGTTGGACACGTATGCCCTCTGGTGATAGAAAGGTGTTAGTAGCAGCCTCCTGTTGTAACTTTTCCCCTGATCACTTTTTCTGCTCTAAACTTTCTTCCTTTTTCTGTCTATCTCGAGAGGCCTCCTCTTTTTCCTGATCTAATATGTCTTCTACCATAATATGAACTGAAATCTTTGGACTAGGCAAACAAAATCATATCATCATCCACAATGGCAATGTGCCAACTAGCAGAGTTCCTGGGTCTTTCTTTTCCCTGTCCCTTAAATCTTCACCATGATGGTCCCATTGTGATATATTCAACAATTCCTCCTTAAAAAGCCATGGGCTACATTTTTGTATTGTATCAACTTATGCCCTGACTCTTTTTGGTTTTACTGGGGTCCCTCCTTTCTCTAACAATTTACTTAACATTCTTTTGGTTTGTTTTTTGCTAATTTCTGACCCCATATTTCTGCTACAAGGATAACACAACTCAAACAGATAACTCAAAACAAAACCTAAGCAAAACAAAACAAAAATGGAACAAAAAATCGTTGTATCAATTTTTCTATTTTTTTGAAATGTATATTCATGGTCTATCTCTATCTTTTCCTCAGGGCCAAACAACTTCAAACCTTGAGCCAACCATCTTTCCCAGTTTCCTGAGAAAGTTCTATGGATAGGCACCTTGAAACAAAAACAAAACAAATCAAAACAAGAACACATTGTTTTTTGAAATGGTCACCCATTCTCTCGCCTTCCCTCAGGGGAGAGCAATTTACCTTATCACTTACCCTCAGGCATTCCCCTCATGGCCACCAAATGCAGCAGTCTGGCTGGGCACAAAATAACCAAGCTGCCACACAGCCTTGTAGGTTCAAACAGCAAACTTTATTTCAGAACTGTCACCAGCACTCTACACACACTTCCCGGGAACACTCCCTAATGCCACGTGGCTCCTCCAGGAACCACCAACAGGAAAATCCCTCCTCCTGCACTTCCCCAACCAATGGGAACTCTCTGGAAATCCCCAGGAGAACTCCAAAATAGTGAGAGAACTCCAAAGTAGAGGCAGACAGCAGGGGTCTAATATACAATTGAATACACAGCTTAACATAACCATTATCATCTCAATGGCTTGCTGGGGTCACCTCTCAACCACTCCATTCTGGCAAAAATGCCATGCATCATTTCCACTGGGCTATGGCTCTCAGCAAAGTTGCTTTTAAAAAGTACAGCATATGTAATATTTCTAAAAAGAAGGAACTTGAAACTTGAGTTGGTTTTCATGTCAGTTTTTCTAGACTACTACTTATCTAAGTCTTCAAATCATTTTTCAGATGTTGTTTTGACTTCTTATAGCACTTGAAAGCTTCTAAGTCACAGAATCATTATAAATATATAGCAAAAAGTAGGATAAGATGTGAGTCTTTGAAATGGCTTTAGCTCCTGAAGGTGAATTATGTTGTTGTTAAGATAATAAAAGTCATCTAATATATTTTGTGTTCCTAGTTATGCTTGAATTGTTGATGAGCCAAAACTAATGTTTGAAGGAAAGCATTCACTAGTAATTTTTGGTTTCCTAAATGTCTCTAAAGTTCAAAAGCATTATGCCACCTTGTATGATTAGACCACTTCTATGGCCAGAATTTTATCAAAGTAAACTAAAACACTTTCAAGTGCTATAGGGTATGAAAGTTTAGAAACTTTTCAACAAATGTAATTATGTGAGGTTACAAATATGTTAATTATTTTGTGGTGAATATTTCACAATGTACAGACATGTATCTGAATCAACTTGTCAGCTGGGAATGGTGTCACACACCTGTAATCCTAGTAGCCACTTAGGAGGCTAAGGCAGGAATACCACAAGTTCAAGGCCAGCCTCAGCAATTTAGGGAGCGCCTGTCTCAAAAAAAATGGGCCCTTCCAAATCCATTAAGCTGCAACACCATATGCTGCTGCCCTCTGACAACTCATGACCAAGTAGGCCTCACCGGATGCCAGCACTAATGCCCTTTAACTTCCGGAGCCATGAGCTAAATGTCTTTTCTCTATAATTTACCCAGGGTGATATTCAATTATAGCAACAGAAATTATACTAAGTTTCAGAGAGATTACTGGTCAAGGCACACAACTAAAAAGCAACACTTTTGGGACTCAAACCTATTGTCTTCAGTTTCATACAATATAGAAGCACACAAAAACCAGGCTGCAGATTCCTCTTATTTGCCAGAGCTGTTTCTGTTTGGATATAAAAGTCACTAAATGAATCACTAGCTTGTTTGCATCTATAGCAACTGTATCAAGATATCTTCTTTCAAGTAAACTTCCTAAGCATTGTCCTCATCTGAACATGAGGGTCAATAACACTTTCATCATCATCATCATCATATTCACTATAACAGAGTTATTCCCTATACTTTTTATAAAGAGAGAGAGAGAGAGAGAGAGAGAGAGAGAGAGAGAGAGAGAGAGAGAGANNNNTTTCTTTTTTTTAAAGGAGAGAGAGAGAGAGAGAGAGAGAGAGAGAGAGAGAGAGAGAGAGAGAGAGATTTAATATTTATTTTTTAGTTTTTGGCAGACACAACATCTTTGTTTTGTATGTGGTGCTGAGGATCAAACCCCGGGCCACACGCATGCCAGGCGAAAACGCTACTGCTTGAGCCAATCCCCAGCCCAAGTTATTCCCATTATTAAAGGGACAAACAGAACAAACATCAAATGCTGTTCCATTCCTTTCCACTCTCCTTTTCCCATTTCTTAGTAGAAAGAAAAAAAAAGTGAGGATTCTTAAAAATCATTTTTTCTTTGAAAGATTATAGGATTTTTAAATGGTATAGAAAGTATAATAGCATATAAAATAGTAAAAAGATACCAAACCACATCCAGCTAAAAAAGTTGAGTCTTGGTCAATTGACATGGGCACCTGATCTTACCACTTATTTAAATATGAGATAGTTTTGCACCATTCATGTCATCATTCCCCAGATCACCAGAGATGATTATGACAGATGCAGTACCCCATGTACCTCCTGAATATTTCCAGATTTCAGGAACAACTATTTGTACACTTTCCCAATACTTGTAATATCATTTCCTGCCAAAATTCTGTCACAATTTTTTTTTCTTTGTAAGATGCAAGCATTGTGTTGTAGAAAATCAATAGCACCCTATAATTAGAAGCTGGTAAACTGGATGTGGTTGTGCATGCCTTTAATCCCAGTGGCTCAGGATGCTGAGAATAAAAGAATCATAAGTTCAAAGACAGCTTCAGCAAAAAGCGAGGTGCTGAGCAACTCAGTGAGACCCTGTCATTAAATGAAATGCAAACTAGGGCTAAGGATGTGTCTCAGTGGTCAAGTGCCCTTGGGTTCAATCTCTGATACCCCCCACCACCACCAAACAAAAAGATTGTTTCCTTTCTGACATGTTAACCTAGGAAATGGGAATCTTCATTTCAGAAAATCGACTGTGTATAATTTATTAACTGAGACATGTCAATTTGCTTGACAAAAGGATTCACCATCATAGTCCCATAAGGCGTTTGAAGGAGACATCAGAAAACTCAAGGAGACATGGTATGGGCATCCAGGGAGTCCAAAAGATGATTCCTATGAGTCCCAGCAGCTTCCATGGATCAAATACAATCAGTAAACACTTTCCTGATTTAAATGATTGTTACAGTGCAAAACACCTATTGCTCTTGGTAAACATCACTAAACCACCCCAGGGGTCCTCCAGGACACCCCACAAATCACTCAGATCACCCCAACCTCCAGAACTGTGGCTGGAAGCCACTCTGATTCACTGGTACTTATGCCAAGGCAGTTGTAAAATATTTTGAATATCACTCTTGGGTATCATCAAAACTGCTTCTTAAATAAGAATCTTTCTCCCCATTAAAATTTTAGGCACTTTTTCCTTAAGCTATTTGACAGTGTTTTCTTCCTAAAATATACTAGCAGGTGAAAGTAAGTTCTAGCTCCATTAAATTCATCTCTTTCCTATAGTAAGTTTTCATAAAATTATGTAAGTTAAAATTTAATTTAGAATTCATACACAGCCTGATTAAAATTCTAAGCTGTGACACTACAATTTTTTAAAGTATAGAGAAACAGGATTTTCTTGTGGATGGTGCAAAATTATATGTAACAATACAATTAATCACTCATTTATTTGGAACCATGTATTATTAATCTCTTTATTCATCCCAACTAGAATAATGATTCAAACAGAAATGATATACAGAAATCATTAATGACAAAGAAAAATTTTGGTACTATTCCTGAAAATACTCGAGTTTATAAAACTGCACAACAGTGCAGCACTTAAAATGCACCTAAAAATTATAGAGAAGACCCAAAAAAGTGACCATTTATCCTTCTGCTTAACTTTAAATTGAATGAATTGTTTACAAATGTGTATTGTCCAGTCAATAAGAGCTTGTCACATGGAAAGTAATTAAAATCATCTTATAGATTTTTGAAGGAAAATATCTGCATTTGAAGACAGAAATAAAAGTCTTAATTTTCAAAAGAAAATGATTAGCTATGGGCAAATTTACAATTCACTAAAGCCATATCACTGTGATTTTATTACCTAAAGTGTGTAACAGTGCCATGAAATTTTACTCGCCAAACAACAGCTTAGAACATAGCCACACACTTAAACATATTTGAAAATAAATAATGGTCAATAACAAAGAGCCATGCAAAAAAAAAATTGGTCAAAAGAGGAAGAGTCAGAGCTCTGAAGACACAGGGAGACACACAGATGCCCAAGAGTGCAACAGGCACCTACACAGATTACATTGTGCTTGGATTTCTTTTTTCAAGTTCAAGATATGATGAGGTGCTAGGTAAAGCAGAAGGTCAACCCCAAAGGAGTCATAAATGAAAGTAATTGACTTATCTCCACAAACACGATTTCCAATACCTATAAGATCCACCAACCCCCAGCAGCTGAGCACACTAAAATACTCCAGTCTAAAGTGTACATGCCCCTTCCAACTTCTCCATCATGTTAGCCAGCATCTCTTGCAGGGTCCACAACAAGAGGGACTGCTCCAGCCCAAAGGTGTTGATGGACAGGTCCTGGGGGACATTCTATAAGCAAAGAGGGAGAGGTGTGAATATGCCACCAGTGTCAAGCATTCATGCCCCATCTACCTTGGTGTCTATTCTTTAGCTGCTTCACAGTAAGAGTGAATGTCCTTGCTACCCCTGAACGGTTAGCTGCCCATCACCACAAGACACTGTCATTACTGCTCTTGTTTCATACATTATTAAACTCAGGGTAACAAGTGCTGCCATGCCTGGACTTCGTATCCTGAAATGCACTGCATTGGAGCTTTGTATGTAGTTCCTGTGGTTCCCTGAGTCAGGGAATCTTACTACCACCAGAGAAAAAGAAAGCAGAGAAATTAGGTCACTTTTCCAAAGTCACACAGTCACAAAATATTCAAGCCAGGATAGAAATTTGGAATGTTCCATCTCTTATGTATTGGTTTCTAACCCATCAAATATTCTGTTGATTTAAAAAATAACATTTAGGGCTGCTTAAGTGGGAAGCAATGGCACCTGCATAATGTGTCTGTACAGCAAGGGGGGAAGCAGAGAGGAGTCTCCAGGGGCCGCTGCACCTGCATCAGAGAATTAGGTAGCAGCATGCAAGGCTGAGTGGAATCTACATTGGCCATGACCACCACTGTGGGGACCAAGAACAAGGAGGAGGAGTCAAGGTGCAAGAGCAAAATCTGAAATGGATGTTACATGAATCATTTTAAGAGCTGCACACAACTATGAACATTTCTAAGACCTTTTCTCATTAAAGTACATAAAGATGAATGAATCTGCCTCCTTGTATCTTTTGGAGTGTCCTGGTGCTTCTGCAAAAGTCTTGCCTTGCCAGCACACGTTTTGCAAATCATGTATTTTGGGATTGTAGGGTCCCTCAGTTGTCCCGAGTGGAGAACTCTTGTTGGCTCCTGTGATGAGCTTCCAGGTAACATCCTGCTGGTCAGGCTTCTAGATGGCATCAAGCAGAGGCCTTGGAAACCTAGCCAGTGGGGGCAGTGTGACCAACTGCACAGATGTATTCAGGGTTCAGGGCACCACTATGTCTAATTGTAGTGCAAAAGATCTGTAGAGCTCCGAGTGTGGATGGCAGACTCAGGTGCAAGCCTGAAGGACTCAGTGAGGGGTCTACTTGTTACAATGTCCTAAAGCATTATACAACTGTGAAGAAAAAGAACCTGGAGCTTTAAATTCAGCAAATGTGACATCATCATTTTTTGAACTCATATTGATAAAAGCTGGCTCCACAGAGTAAGTCAATGGTATCCATGGTTTCTCCCAGCCAACTTAGTGCAGATTATTAAATCATTACCTCAGCCCCTACCCCAGTGCAAAGCATTTTATGACTTTGAAGTGAAAGACAAGGAAGCACATAATGACCACCTTCCATTTGTTAAGAATGATGTTTGACTGTGATCCAAAGAGTGGATGTAAGCTGTGCTGAATGAATGTTGGCAGACAAAATAGAAATATTTCTGATTTCCTACATTGAATTAACTCGGCTGCTAAGCAGCTTACAGAATGGGATAAGCCTCCCATGACAGGAGTTGATGCTGAAACATATACCTCAGCAGCAGCCCAGAGCAGCACTGCCCCAAAACACTCCCAACACCAAGAAGAACACAATAAAGCAGCACTCCTTCACTTCCTTCCTCATGGAATGCAAGTCCTTTCATGCATCCCAGAACTGCCACTCCATGATATTCAGCCCTCCTGTCCTCATCAGCTCCAGCAACCCTCAGCTGCTACAAGGATCAGAGAACTTACTGGGCTTTCCTCCAGTGCCTCTTCTCAGATTCATGTGAGTACTGCTGCATTCATTGTAATCCCACACGAAAGCATCCCAGTGACACCTGGCCCTTCATTCACTTTTCTGTTGGATATCCCCTCTCCAGGTGCCTGTGGAACTATGATTCCTCACTTTCCAGCACCCCCTCTCCTGGCTTCCACTGTCCTCACCTCCATCCTGCCAGAAACTGTGCTGCTTCTGCAAGAATGGGATCCAGTCTCATGGCAGAATCCATTGCTGACAGGTTAGAGGATTAAATATTATGAAGATTTTGGTCCTACCCAAATTTATCTATAATTTTGATGCCATCTCATTACTAAGTGTATATATTAATTCCATATATATACATATATTAATTCCAAAATAGAAGCAGGTACAGATAATCTCATTAACTGGGATTATGGTATGGTAAAAGTAATTAAGAAGTGATGAAATTTGAGTATCAATTATTTCTTATTTTTATATGATCTACATAATTTTTAATAATGTCTGGGTTAAACAATGATTTGCACAATTTATAAAAACTACTCTCATAAATAAATAAATGTGATATGACTTTATCAAACCAATGATTCCAGGTATCCAGAGAAGTTTAGGTATCTATGATTTTCTTTGCAGCCATTCTTAAATACTGGAAAAATATTAGCCTAGTACAAAAAAGAAAGGAAAAATAAAATGAAATAAAGTTCAGCCCCTGCCACTGAATATATAATTTGATTTTCAAGAGTATGTAGGTTTTTGAAGTTATAAATAGGTAAATTTTTTTCTGCTACAAGGCTGGCTTTACTTACAGATTATAGGTAATGTCTATGGATTTAGATCTGAAGAAAACTTCATATAATGTTCTGCAAACCATTTAAGAAAAAGAGGGTCATGAAGTGTTAATGCTTCCTTTAAAACAATATTCATTTTGCTCAAAGTCTACTCCTCTGGCCACAAAATGTACATTGACCATTGAAGTTGCAAATTGCAGACAAAGATGATGTATAATTAAAGTAATCCCAAAAGACTAGAAATTTCTTTACCCATTACATCATAATAAGTCCAGAACCCTTTTATTTATCAGATAAATTTTGATTCATAAATGAAAACAAACAAGCCATTGGTTTTCAATATGTCATAGAATTGTGACTGTGCTGCATTCTTTCAGATTTCCTTCCACCTATTATTCTCTATTTTAAAGATGACCCAAGCACAAATTCCTTAAATTTTAATTCATGTACAGCAGCCTGTGTCTTGTGCATTGCATAGGTGCCAGTGTCTGAAGTGTTAGATTGTATATATGGAAAGAAAGCCCTCTGGCTAACACAGGAGCTGAAACAAAGGGCAGTAGGAGCTATTTGTTTCCATTAATATTTTTAGACATGGAATATAATGAAGAAAGATGATTTGACTGAAGATGGACTTAGAAGGAGCAGTATATAAAAAAGAAAAAGTCTAATGAAAAATGATGAAGATCTCACTGCTCTGAATCATTGGAGAAATGAATCTTATTTTAAACTAAAGATAATACTGTGAACAGGCCATATTTAATGTTAATATGAATCTATATTTTGCTTCTTGCATGCACTTGACTTCACCACATTTATAGAACACATCTGCTGTGTTGTGTAACCTTCCAGCTGAGTCCTGATTCCTCAAGTTTCCAGATCTGACATGCATGTAACACCCTGAGTTATTGAGGTCTACCTGAGGATCATAAGTCCATGAAAATAAATATCTTCTTTACATTCTGCAATTAAACAAGTTAAAAGAAAGGGATTCATAACATAGAGTAATGACTTTTTGAAAAGTCAAGAGACTGTGCTATATGATTTGAATTTTAAATCATCATCTTGATATGTTTAGGGCTTTAATTTATGGAACAAACAGGCAATATTTATATTTAACAATAAATACCTAAATATTATAAATCACCTTAGATGAACATTTATGGGGGAATTTCAGTGAAACTTCTGAACAACTTGTCACTTTTATTGTACAGCAATGATTGTAAAAATGATATGCTAAGTAATCCTAGAGTATAATTTAGGGACACAAAAACAACTGTCAAGAAATAGGCAGAGATAATGTTTTATCAATATTTGCAAACTAAAGTAATTAGTATTAAATTAATCATCACAGCTTAATTGAAGCTCTATGTGTAACATAATATTTATTAGACTTGCTATTAGTGGACCTTTAAATGCTACCACAACTTGAACTGTAGGTTTTTAAGTGTAGATAATGAACCACTGTTGCCACACACAAAAAAAGAAAATGAGCCTCTTCCTGTTGTACAGAGTGAAGATAAAGAGGACTCCCTTCTTCCTCCTCAGGATTATCTACATGGTTGGCAAGATATCATCTTCAAGCCTGCTGAAATAACTAAAGCAAAATCCTAAAAAAAGTAAAAGTGCAGTAGCTAATACTGGAAATGATAAAAATAATTTTCATTGTATTGAAAGATACTGTTTTCAAATGTGTGTTTCTTGTGTTTTTTATCTAAATGTCACCGTAACATACAGTCATATGCCACCTAAAATTTGGGTAAACCACAGACCACATACATAATAGCATGTACCACACAGTCCAGCATGCAGTAGACTATACCATGTAAGTTCCAAAATTGTGTACAATGAAGAAACCACCCAAGATACTTTTCTCAGAGGTATCCCTGTTGTTAAGTGCATGACTGCATATTTAAAAATGCTCCGGTATATGGTGGTAAAGACTTAGCCTGAACATGTCTCCCAAACCCTTCAGCATTCCCTTCTTGACTTTCATTTTATCTGTTTTTTCTTCTCTTTTCCAGTTTTGTTCATTTTCCTATCAGTATGGTCCCCTTTCTCTTGGTTCCCATTCATTTGTCTCTCCAGAGAGTGCAACGGCTGATCACTGGCTGTGGATATAGATTCTCTTCCTGATTGTGAACTTTATTCTGTGTCTTCTTCCACTAGTAGTAGTAAAATAAAATAAAGATAAGAAATATGGTGAATCACAGCCACAAAAATAAGTAAGCAAAAATGTTTGAGACCTTTACTTTTCTACATTTTCTATAGCAGAATGGTCCTGCCCTCAAGTTGGATGGAAACACTCTTTAATGTTGAGTAGAATTGGAAGGAAATATGTGATGTGGATGAGTCCCATGCACGCATGTCTGCTATGTGAAGAGGATGCACCAATAGAAAGACAGAAGCAGCTTCCTGGCTAGAAAGCTAGATGCTTTGGTATGCACAGTGACATTCTGGTTGCTATACAATATGTATGAGGGGAGGACTTCAACCCTCCTTGTAGAGCACAGACCTCTCATGGTCTTTGCAGTATAGTGGAAAGATGAAAAGAAAGAAAACAAGCAAGTTTTCTTCCCCATATGTTTCCTTTCTTCTTGTTTAAGGCAGTGTAGACACATTCTGCTCCCTCAATAATTTGGTAAACTGTACCACTCTCTATAAGCCCACAACTGTTAGCATAGGACTTCTTACCTCAGGGTTCCGAATAGGTCTATTTATGATTTGTGAATACCAAGGAGTAGGCTTTTTGGTATATAACAACAAATCCTCCAGGGATCTGTAAAGTTTCTTTATATTGTTAATGCCAACATGATTAGTAAATGCTAACCTAACATTACCTTTACTCACTACTGAACAGGTACTCTCCTCTGAGGGTAAGTCCTAAGGAAGCATGAGTAAATATTTGTTGACTAGATGACCATTTAAAAAAAGAGCTGAAAATATGAAAAGCTATCTTTTTTTGCTTTCTATTTATAAAGAATTACCCTACAAATTTTAAAACTATCATGGTAGAAACAGATTCTTTACAAATTTGGTATTTTCATTGGAAAATAAAAAAAAAAAAAAAAACAAATGTGAAAACTCTATACAGGATGACTCACAGTCCTCATAAGGTACCATTTTAAAATGACACATAAAGTGACTTAAATAAATAAGCCATTAATACTGGAAGATTTTACTAAACTCAACAAATCTCCTCACCACCACCAAATTCAATCACTTAATGATAGGTAAATAGCAATGTAATAAAAACTGATGAGCGTGGACTCCTGGGTATGCAAAGTTCTACATAGGAACTGAACACATTGGGTACATAAATATTGTTTTTTGTTTCTTATTTTAGTTGATTATTTTGACTTTGGAAAAGGAAAAAAAGATGTAGGAAATGAACAGCCAGTGATACAGATGGTGTAGAATAACAGGATCTGCTGTTCTGGCCACTGACTTTTTTTTTTAATTTTTTATTGTTGGTTGTTCAAAACATTACATAGTTCTTGATATATCATATTTCACACTTTGATTCAAGTGGGTTATGAGCTCCCATTTTTACCCCCTATACAGATTGCAGAATCACATCAGTTACACATCCATTGATTTACATATTGCCATACTAGTGTCTGTTGTGTTCTGCTGCCTTTCCTATCCTCTACTATCCCCCCTCCCCTCACCTCCCCTCCCCTCTTCTCTCTCTGCCCCCTCTACTGTCATTCATTTGTCCCCCTTGTATTATTTTTACCTTTCCCCTCACTTCCTCTTGTATGTACTTTTGTATAACCCTGAGGGTCTCCTTCCATTTCCATGCAATTTCCCTTCTCTCTCCCTTTCCCTCCCACCTCTCATCCCTGTTTAATGTTAATCTTCTTCTCATGCTCTTCGACCCTACTCTGTTCTTAGTTACTCTCCTTATATCAAAGAAGACATTTGGCATTTGTTTTTTAGGGATTGGCTAGCTTCACTTAGCATAATCTGCTCTAATCTGGCCACTGACTTTTAACACAGAATGTTGAACTCTTGGCAAGGGAAACGGGTTTTTCTGAAAAACAAATGTAATAATAATAATAAGATGATGAAGACAAAGATAAAAAGTAACTAGCATTAAACATGAAAACTTGATTACCTTTTATACTAATATCATAGGATGGGAATAATAATTAATATGATGAAGAACCAAGTGTATCACCATGAATGAAGATCGAGAAGAAACAGTCAGTTGATATCTAGTAGAGTACTACAGAAGCGGTTTCAAAATAGGAGAAAAGTTCAAATTCATGACCCCTAAGACACTCTACTCTAAAACAGATTTATTTAATTTTAAAATCATCTCTCAGTACATAAGGGTAGAGAGAGAAAAATACTCGGATTATTTTTTCATTGTTCACTTTCATTCTGCATTCTAAACTTCTCTCTAATGCAGGCTCTCATATGAATTGGGTAAAAAGCTTCCAAAGGTAATGGTAGTATGTCACCTGCAACACAATGCTGCAGAACAGGAACAAAGAGGCCACACACTCAGTTTTATGAACCCTTGCATATTTGCTTTTGGTTCCCAAGTGATTTTGACATTTAAATGATGGTACATGATGGATGTTTTCTGCCCAGTGGGATAATGTATAATGGCTTTGAAGGCTTTCCTTTCAAGAGGTAAGACCAAATGGAATGTTCATAATAATAAAAATAGTAGTACCCATAAATCTACTGATGGTGTAAAAAGTGTACAATGCAGGGCTGGTGTTGTAGCTCAGCAGTAGGACATTCACCTAGCGTTTCAGCACCACATAAAAATAAATAAATAAAACTAAGATATTAAAAATATATTTTTTAAAAAGTGTAAAATGCTGAGGCCATGTACATGGGGCTGTTAGAAGATATACTCATGGAGAGTGTGTGGTGTAAGCAAGAAGGAGCACCCGTAGGGCTGGGGTCGTAGCTCAGTGGTAGAATGCTCACCCAGCACATGCAGAATGCTGAGTTCAATCCTTAGCACCAAATAAAAATAAAATAAAGGTATTGTGTCCAAGTGCAACTAAAACTATCTATCTATCTCTATATATATTTTATGAGTGACCTTCTTGCCATCAACATTGTTACTTGCCTTCCCTTTCCCCAATGACCCATCTCTAGTCCATGGTCACAAAAATAATAATTATTTTACTTGAAATTCTTCAAAAACTTGTAAAGGTCTTTAGAATAAAATGTAAACAATTTGCCTTAGACTATGATCCTCTCTCTACATACATCTCAAACTCATTCCTCACTATAATCTTACAGATACTGTATACACATCCTAACAGAGTTTGGAACTACAGAAATCTAGAGATGGTCTCCATTCCACATGCTCCATTAGCCCCTCTTCACCCAGTTGAAGACTCTCAAACAGTAGTGCTGGAATGAAGCAATATCTCTCTGGGAAACCTTCCCCACTTCTGCATCTACTTTCTTCTCCAACTGAATTCCACACAGGATGGGTGGGTGGCCAACACTTTGATGCCATAACAACATGTACACTACAATTACACTCAACCATACAACTTATCAAGAGTTGGTTACAACTGGGTTGGATTTCTCCTGAAGCTTCAGGAACTTAAAGCCAAAATATCAGACTATAAGTGCCCTGTCTCATTAATACATGCTTAAATACCTAAGTAGTATTTTTTTAATGGGATATCTCATTTAGAAGATTTTTCAGGTATTCCAGAAAATCACAGGATTGTAAATCAAAAAAGATGTATTCTAAATGTGATTTTTGTCAAATATTTAAATACTTTCCTCTTACAAAAAGGTTATAAATAAGAATTCTATAATTCACACACCTTAGATATGATTCTCACTGCACTCTTGCTGAAGTTACTTTTGATCTGGAAAAAAGAAATTTAAGGAAGAGTTTTTGCTGAACACACATCCATGATGAATTCAGAAACTTCCTATAACAAATCAAAGCTTTTTTTCTTACACTGAAGTCTTTTTTTCAAAGAGAGAGAGAGAGAGAGAATTTTAATATTTATTTTTTAGTTTTCGGAGGACACAACATCTTTGTTTGAATGTGGTGCTGAGGATCGAACCCAGGCTGCACGCACACCAGGCGAGCGCACTACAGCTTGAGCCATATCCCCAGCCCCTAACACTGAAGTCTTAATATTTAAAAATACAAGTTAGCATAAAATGATTTATTTATTTATTTTTTACTGGGGATTGAACTCAGGGATACTCAACTGCTGAGACACATCCCAGCCCCATTTTGTATTATAGCCAGAGACAAGGTCGCACTGAGTTGCTTAGAGCCTCACCACTGCTGAGGCTGGCTTTGAACTCAGGACCTCCTGACTCAGCCTCCATAGCTGCTGGGATTACAGGCATGGGTCACCTTCCTGACTCCTATATTGTACGTTTTTGTTGTTGTTGTTTTGTGTTTTTTTTTTTTTTTTAGCATTTCAGAACATTTAACTGACTGTTAAATGGATTAACTAAAGGGAGCAATTCATAAAGTACTTTGAATTTGGAATGTATATCTTGAATTCTTTCCTAGTTGTTTTATTTTAATATAAATGGATTCTGGTTTTGATGAAATTAAACTTAGTATTTGTTGTTTTTCCTCAAATGCATAATGACAAAAGGGATCAGCATACTGAGAAGTAAAAAAAATATAATAATAATAAATTAAAAAATTCTAAGTTATCAAATGCAATGTGCTATTATTTAGCTAATGAAACAACAAAATTCCCTCAGAAATTCTCATATTACCAATGTAAACTTGTTTCTTCTAATCCCATATTGTAAAGCTCAATTATGTGTGTTTTAGAGCAATGTTATTTTAGCACCTAAGATAAATTGTATGAAAAAAAGGCAAGCTACTCAAAAAAAAATGTCCATCTTTGCAAGACAAATTTATTCACATTTAAACTTCTAAATATGATGTATCTTAAAATCAGCAGTTACAATTAATAGTGGATATTTGTTTCTGTTATGTTTCATCAAATCAAATCAAAAAATGTTACTTCTTTAATAATAGAGTATATAATTAATGGCAATTTATAATTATATATATACATATATGTGTGTGTGTGTGTGTGTACACACACTTTAAAGGGCACAAAGCCTCATACTGCATGCATTTTCTTGGTTGCAATGGAACTGAATTATTGTGGTAGATACAGAAGCTGCTTGCTGAGAGCCAGGCTAGGTGTATAATTTGCATAGAAGGAGGAGCAGATTATACATGTGCTGAACTGTGAAACACAGATAGGGCTTCAGGGATAAAGGGTCCTAGAATACAAAGCTCCATTTCAATTCAGACGGACACACACAACACGGAGAGGCCAGATAGATTGAAAGGAGACACAAATGCTGGCTTCTGCCATCTCTGAAGGAAGAACATAAGTGGTACAAAAAATTACAGATACCAAATACCACATGAATCCCACCCCAGTCTCTTGGCCCCCAGTGTGGTGCCACTGCCATGATTTCAACACTGTGGAGAACAGGCAAGCCTGTTCAGCACCATGAAATGCACTGGGAATGTGCTCCATCTAGTTGGCGAGAACAATCAACCCTGCCTCTATGTGCATCTCCCTAGTAAAGAGGAAACATACCAGTCCCAGAATGAATCAGTCTGGGACTTTCTGCTCCTCAACAACTGTCCTCCACTACCTGTTAGTAGCTCTTCATCAACAGCCCACTCTCCATGACAGAATTTGTAGAATGCCCTGCATCCTTGAAGACTTCTATCTAACCAAAAGACTCCTCAGACAATGATCCTCTTTTCAGATCAGTGGTGATATAGAATTTTAATTTAAACAGGTGGAAAGGGCTGAGTCACAACACAGAACCAGAACCTTCTGGCCCAGGATCTCACAGAGTGCAAACAGTGGAGGGTGAGTTACTAAGGCATAGGCCTGATAAAGTGAGATTGCAAGAGCAATGTCCATTGATGGAAAGGGTACAGAGCAGGTGGCAAAAGCCTAAACAAACATGAAAAGGATGGACTTGAAAAAACATAGGAGGAGCTAATAGAGCCAGCTGACCTTGCTCACAACCCTGAGGCATAAAAGGCATTTTCGTTTCTCATTGTCATGACCACCAGCAATGAGGGCAGCCTTGATTATTTGTTTACTTCTTTGTTTTAAAGAAAAAGAAAATTTACTAAGATGCAAGGCCCAGTGTAGGATACAACATGTTTAGTGAAATGTCACTGATGACCTATTACAACATACTAAAATTTTTTCTCTGTCCCCTCCCTTTCCTGCACACTGCCAGCAGTTAGCCCAGAGCTCACTCACAGATTTGGCAGACATTCATGAAACCCTCTGATTTGCCCAACACTGGGCTTGGGATTGTGGGATTACAACAGATCTCAGAGATGGTATGAGGGGTTAAAAGGCAGAATGTATATTTTCAAGCAAGTAAGAAAATGGGTACAGATAATTAAAGAATGTTAAAACTAGAAGCAACCTCAAAAACAATCAAAATGCTTAAACCAGAACTTTTTAACCTTTTTCTAAAAATTTCAAAACATGGATTTTCAAACCTAAAATTTAAAAATAACCCCAATTCATAAAAGTAAATACAAATCAACTGTTAAGGCAGAGAAGAGTAATAGCAGGAAGTGGGATAAAGCTCAGAGCCTCCTCCAGGCCCCCAAACTATGAAGTACCTCTCCTGACCAGAGTTCACAGCACACAGTTTGAAAATCAGAGACTTTGTAGTCAAACTAGATGGTGGTGATGGATAAGACATCTGAGTCTGTGCACAGGATGCATTCCCTGAGGTGGGAGAGAGGATTGCTTTAAAAGGGTGCATTTAATGATGTGTGGGCTAAATTGAAAGCAAGAAAGTATCTAAGAGTGAATCATCACCTGAGTTTACACTCATGTCTTTTGTCACATGCTGAGCATCACTAGTTCACTTGCCCAAGGTTAGGTATGCAGGAACTTGCTCAACAGACTTATTATGGGTTTTCAAGGGCTCATGTGACTCCATTGGATTTCACTTTAGAGTAGTTGCAGAGACTCATGCCCCATGGATGACTCCCAGCCATAGCCCTCAGATGGTGGCCAGGAAGAAGAGAATTCTAGCCAATGAAGACAAACACTGATGGTACATTCTGCACAGACATGGGCTCTGGTGGCTCTGGACAGGACCAGTTTTCTCCTTTCTCCCCCCCCAAAAAAAAAATACACACATTTAGTGGCTCATGATTCCCAGGACTACCCTGGAACTTACCCCTGATGTGATCAGAAAATTTAAAATGAATTTGAACTGAACCAGTGCTGGATGGGCTGTGGCCTTGTCCATTGCTGGGTCCTGGAACCCTCCACTCATCTTGAGTACCAGCACATCCTCAGCTGCCTGAAACACTAAAGCCAGTTCATCTGTGCATTCTGCCAAAGGGAAGGACCAGCACTGGCCACCATGGCCATCGGCTAGTCAGAAGGCCAAGTAAGCATGGACCAGAAGCCCAAGAGCACCATTCCCAGCCTGTGGCTGTCCACTGTCATGCTGCCCACTGAATATATCAAGGAGAGGAAGGACTCTTATTCTTGAAAGAGAAACTATTTTTCTACAACATGACCTGCCCTATTATGATTTGGATGTGAGATGTCCTCCGAAAAGCTTATGTTACCATGAGGGTTTGAGGTTTTTTCACAGATTCTTCTCCACTTACATCATTTATAATACATTCTTCTGAATTAACAATATCCTTTCCAGCTTCTCCAGTACAATAGGAATACTTGAAAAAAGAGTGACAGCATTTGTATCCCCATCGGCCATCCTTCCAGTAAGATCCCCAGATATGTGTATGGTTGTGGATCTTTACATCCTCCTCATATTTGGAGCAGGCAACAGCTCGCTCTTGTCCTTTGATGACTGTACCATGTCTTGAGTATTCTACATAGTCTTCGGTCTGGGCTAAAAGCAATTCAGCTAGAGGAGCATCCAAGTGTTCTTGGCCACCATACTTTTCTAGGATGCTTTCTTTTTGCTGTTCTTTGAAGTCTTCCTTTTTGACTTTGAAGGACTTATACAACAGCTCTAGTTTTGTAGGATCTGCCTGTAGATGCACTTCAGATCCTTTGTCATAGGCTTCCCAAGCAAACAACTGTGTCTGAGCCATTGAGATGGTATCTCCTGTGTATCTAACAAAGTTATCTCCTGCATAACTCACTTCATCTGGATTCTTTCCGGTGTTGGCATAAGGATTCTCTCTCATTGCTCTAGTTTTTGGATCATAGTAGGCAGAATTTGGATCTAAATTTCTCAAGTATTTTGCAATATCTTCTCGAATCCTGAGATTCCGGACAGTAATTCGTCTCTTAGAGTCAAAATTCTGTCCTGGCATGTCAATATCATCTGCATATTTGTCTTCATCCTCATCTTCACTGTTGTGATCTTTTTCCGTTTGAGAATTTGGTTCCTCTTCTCCCCACTGGTGTTTTGGAGAATTAGCTTGTTCCACTAGTTTTCCTGAGGCTAATTCTTCTTGCAGTTTCTGGGCTTTCAAAGTTCGTTTGGCCAGATCAACTTTGGCATATTCTTCCACAATTTTCATGTGTTCTTCTGGATTATAGCCATTCCACCGATCTCTTTTCCCATCATAATCAAACATCAGTTGAGGCTGGACATGTTCATCTGGAGCTATATTAGTACCTGTAAATTTGGCTCCAACTTGCCTAGGTCTCTCAAAGCAGTCTTTCTTTTTGTGTGTCATGGCCCCACAATTTTCACACGCTCCTTTGCGGTACTTAGTAGTTATAGAATTCTCTTTTACTCCCCTCTTGTACCATTCCCCAGATGAGCTGAATTGCTTTTGTTTCTCTGGTTGTGGTCTCTGATGCTTTAAAGTAGGTCTTTTTGATGGATCAATATACCATGGCACTGAAGAAATATACTGAGGAATATGAGGGTTGATGTCTTTTCCCTCTTCATCAACTTCTGCTGGAGAATTACCCAGTTTTCGCTGTTCTTCTAGCTCCTTCTTCTTTCTCCAGTCCTCTCGAGTCATCTTCTTTGGTTCCTCCAAATTCATTTCTTTGGACCCTGATAAGGGTGCAGCATTAACCGTGTCCACAGCTGCGGCCGACATGATGACCCGGTCTGGCCGCAGCCTACCCCACAACCATCCGATAGAAACGAAACTACCTCAAACCCTCATGGAAATGCATCAGGAAAAACTAAAAGAAGAGAAAAAGAAGAAGAAAAAGAAAAAGAAGAAGCACCGAAAGAGCAGCTCAGATAGTGAGGATGAAGAAAAGAAACATGAAAAATTGAAAAAGGCACTGAATGCAGAGGAGGCCCACCTTCTTCATGTTAAGGAGATCATGCAGGTTGATGAGAGGAAACAGCCTTACAATAGCATATATGAAACTCGGGAACCCACTGAAGAGGAAATGGAGGCCTACAGAATGAAACGGCAGAGGCCAGATGACCCCATGGCCTCTTTCCTTGGACAGTAACTAGTCGTAGAAATTCATCCAGGATAGATTCAGCTGACATGGTCTTTTCAACTTCTTGCTCATGATTATAGACTGGAAAAATCCTTGTCTACTCTTCTTTGCTGACTAACTTTAATAAAGCTTTCAGAAGTCTCAAAGTAAATTCATTCTTTTCCACACTGAAGAAGTGAAGATCTCAAACAGAAAGTACATTAAGTGTGGAGTAAGATTGGAAATAGTCTAATTTTTATATTAGTGATATGGAAAAACCTTTACTCTCTACTTACCAAGAATGTTTTGTACTTAACAGTTAAGTCTCAAACTATTTCCTCAATTTTTTTGGCCTTCTCTCTAGTATTAGCACACACATTGAAAGTAGATTAGTTACTCTTTCTCAAAACTAGGGCTTCATTTTTTTTTAATGACTAGCAATTACAGTTGTAATTTAACTGTTATTAGTTATTTTGTAATCACTTGTTTTTAACCTTATCAGGTTTTCCTGGTCTGAAATGAAAAAAGTTATTTTTACCTTGGTCTTTGGGTCACTATTTTCTCATTCTTGAGTCAATATAATAGTACTTTTACTACTATTGGAAAAATACTAGAAAAACATAGAAATTCTTTCATTTATCATAGTAAATATGGTTTGTAATATTTTGTTATTTATTATGCCTTTATGTAATGATCATCATATTAAGTTAGATTGTAAGAGAGTGCAGAATATCTGAGAGATACCTAATCTTCATAGCTAGCTAGCAGGTGTCACTTTGTAAAATTTGCAGGGATCAAAACCTGAAGTTGGAAGTTTCTTCAGAGAATTGTAATGATAGCTTGTATGGATCTTAGTAACTGAGATCACTATGATCCCCAGGACACTTTATGAAAATAATGCTGATAGAGCAGAATCAGTGAAAACAGACTAAAATCTCCAATATGAATGCATCTACTTTACACCTTTCTAAACTACCAAAAAAGTGTGTAGTATACTGTGTTAAGTTGAAATCTCTTCTTAGTTCTAGAAGAACAGCTGAGTCAAATTAGCAAATACTGGGAATATACATGGTGTCTAGATTCCAATTAATTGAAATTAAAATAGCAAGGCAGATCTTATTCTTAAGATAGTCAAAATTTTGTTTTGCTATTCTTATGTTATTAGGGTGGTTCAACATCAAGTCTGACACTGGTGTCTGTCTTGTATTTTTTGTTAATAAAGGTATGTAATTAAGAACACTAAAAAAAAAAAAAAGCTTATGTTAGACAAGGTAGCAGTGTTCAGAGCTGAAATAATTACAATACAAGAACCATGACCCTAATCATGGATTAATCCATTTGATGGATTTGAAGACTACTGTACTGGATGTTAACTGTAGGTAGGTGAGGCTTGGCTGAAGAAGTTAGGTGACTGGGAACATGCCCTTCAGGATTATAATTTTGTCCCCAAAGCTCCTCCTTGTCTCTCTGCTTCCCATTTTCCATGAGCTGAACAGCTCTCCTCTGCTATACCCTGCTGCATGATGTTGTGTCTCACTCTTAGGCCCAGAGCCATAGAGCTAGGGCAACCATGGACTGAGAACTGTGAACCCATGAGCCTAAATAAACTTTTCCTGCTGTAAATTGTTATTTTGGGGCATTTTTTTTGTCACTGTGATGAATAGCAGATGAACACAGGTCCTTGAAAACAGCCAACTCCTTCATCTGGACTCAGCTTGGAAAGGATGATGACTATCCCTCCCTGAGAGGTGACACACCTAGACACACCAAGCTCTACCAGTGATACGGAACAAGCCTCATTTCTGTCTTCTAAGCCATCTGTAGAACATAGTAATCACTGTTCCCTAGGAAGGCTCCAGTTCTGGCTCACAGATATGGATCCCCTACAGCATCCTTCATCCTTCCAACTGCTCTGCAGCCTTCACTAGTTAATCATCAATATGGCCCAGAGAGGTACACATTCTCACCCATGCTCCACACCCAAGGACATGGAGGCACAGGGAAGTTAATTAAATCACCCATATTTATACAGTTAGCAAGAGGGTCAGCCAAGATATGAGTTCCAGGGATGCTTTTCTCAGCCATTCTGAGCACTGGCCTGCTGAGTGGACAGGACACATTTTTCCCACTGCTGCCTGAAGAGGCTCATTGTGGGTCCTGTCCTCCATGAATACAGGGAAGCCTGTGGCCAATTGCAGGAACCTGAGTGAGCACAGAATCTCCTGACAAGCATTGGTGAGGACATGAAGTGATGGGAACCCACCATGTCCATGGAGCATGTGGGCACTGCCAGCTCTGTGAAGAGCAGTTTTTCTAATGGAATTGAAGTTATGTAGATTCTGGGTCCCAGCAATGCACTCTTGGTGCAACCTCAGCAGAAATGCCATGGTACACATGTTCAAGGTCTCCACCACAGTACCATGGCATGGGGAAGAGTCCTGGGACTGGAGATGACCCAAGCAGCCTCTTGCACCAGACAGGTAAGCACCTGGGAATGCTCACCTGAAGGGACACTATCCACCATGATTGCCAGGTTGAAGCCACATCCAGCAAAATCAGACATGGAAGAATGTACATAAAGTCTGAAGCAGGTAAAACTCAGATGTGACTTAAGTGAGCAGCATTTGGCAGTGTGGAAACAGAGGAACATAGGAAGCTACTGCCTGAGTCATCAAGTGATGACTTCAGAGGCTTTGGTTGGGCAAGGGGACAGAAGCCTTCTGGGAGTGCCCACATTCTAATGTAGCACCTGAGTGTTCATTTCAACTGCCTTTCAATAATCATAAAGCCATGTGCTCTTTCTGGATGTGTGTGCTATTGGGCAATTTTAATAAAATATAGAAAAGTAAGCATTCCACTAACACAAATATCAGTGCCCTACCCCACATAGTGGGAACCCTAATTTCCCTCCAAAAACCCATAAGACCCCCTCTATGCCCAAGTGTCTCTGGGCTACTTGATCCACAACTACATGTTTGCCTCTTTAGATCTGCTTCTCTATCAGACACCAGGACTCCACCTGACCCCATTTTTATTTTCAAAGTCTGCTTGTGTGAAGCTGGCTTTGAACTTCTGCTTCAGTCTCCATGAGACAGGAAAACAGGCTCAAGCACACTATTATGAACATACAAGACTCCTGTCATCTTTTTCTTCATTACAGAATCAACACCAAGTCTGATGGAGCGAGCTCTTTCTATGTCCTACCTTTCCTTAAACTCCTAGGTTTCTTTACTGTCCTCCTGTTCATATGGCTGTTTTACTGACAGACTGAGACCCACCATACCTGTGGGCTTCTGCATACAATTATAAGTTCTGACACATGTAGCTGATTCTGTGGGGCTTTCTATGTACAGTAATGATCTGTTGATTCTCTGTCCACATACCTATCCTTTCTGTCCCACCAAGCATCCAACCATTTGTCATGCACTGCCCAATGTTGAAACGTCCCCATCACAATGCTGAATGTCACTTGGTGCCTCTTTCTGTGTGTCAGTGACATGCTTGTGTCTTGGCTTCACATCTCCACAGAAAGTTCTGAGTTGCCCACACCACAGTTAATCACTCTGATGTCATCTGATGAGAGAACTCATAGAGGGGGAAAATCCAGCAGTTGAGGTCTTCTTCTGGAGTACTGAGACACTTCCGAATCCAGATGTGCTCCTGGCTATCTTTCAGAGTAAGAAGAATCTGGAATTTGGCTACAGAATCAGTCGGTCCTGGGGAAGAATAAGTTTTAAGTACACTCACAGTGCTTGAGTGTTGCTCCAAGGCTTAATGCTCCTTGGGTCCTCAGCGTGATCTGATGGAAAGGCACAGTTTTGCATGCATTTTTTCATATGAAACTTCTAAATGGAGAGAACTCACTCAACCAATATGACACAGATAGAAAATGAGAGAAGGAGGATTCCAGCCAAGGGAGTGTGCAGGTTTCCATCACAGAATTAGAAGCTGCTAATTATGTTGTCACAAATGAGGAGGAAGCCTGGCATGTCTGCCTTCCTTTTTTATTTTCTTCAGAATCCTGCTTCACTCTGCATAAAGGTGTGTTCTCCTTTAAGGAGTGCTCTTCTAAAACCTGGTAGCACAAGGTTTATTAGCCCTGATTTACCTAGTCTTGAAGAGGGACAGGATGATGAGATGAGAATACCTAAGAGAGTTTAAAGGTTTTCAGGAATATCCAGTGTTAGCTTTCACATCATCCTGTTCTACAGCCCTGAAGTGACCTAGAAGTCTCCAGTAATTGCCATGCCCCTCCCAAGAACAGCAGAACCTTGCAGCATATATCACCTGGTGACAAGGCTGGCCCGACCAAGAAGATACACGTGTAAATTTGGAACCAAATTGCACCCTTCTGGGCCTCCAGTGCAATAGACATGAAGACCCTCCTAGGAGCACCAGGGAGATGATGATGTCCTGATCAATTGGGCCAAGGCTGCATCCTTGTTCAGGCCTCTTGCTCTGTCTCAATTCCTCCTCTATTTAACCTGAAGGCTCATGAGAGCATCTCATGGACAGGACAGAGACCCTGAAGCTCACTTTGCTTTCCTGACATGGCCATGGTAAGGAAAGCTACTTCCTTGTTTTCTCCATTACTTTCCAGTTTGGTTATGGGATGAGTGGCTGGACCTGATTTGCTGGGACCCCAGGGTCAGATGTCTGGCCTCAAATTTCAGCAACATTCCCAGAGTTCTGGCTCCTAGCCACCCCACCTACTGTTGCATGGAAGGCTGTGCATGCAGGTGCTCATGTAGTTCTCAGCACAGGTTGTTTGACACCCTCCTGATCTTAACCATGTGGCTACTGGGAGTTTGCATTTCATCCCACAGACCTCTTCACTCTGTTTTAGTGGCCATGCTATTCTCTGTTACTCAGAACAGCCCCGCTGACCTGCAAAGACCCACCTCCCCATTTTCCAGGACCCTATTTCTAGTGCATCAGCCTGTGATACCACAGAGCAAGTTCATCTTGTAATGTCTCCATCCTTCAATGATTGCAATAGGAATTTCAGTGCCCATCAGTGGGAGAGAATGTTGGACAGGAAGGCTCTGGTTGTTACTGTAGTTCTCGGCTTAACAGCTGGTGGGAAAACAGATTGCAAACAGGTTTTGGGGATATGGCTTCAGAGGTCACTGGTCCCCCTGGACTGGTTTTTTGAGTGGTTCTGACTTCCTGCAGATAACACCTCATGCTGAGCAGCTTGAGCAACTGGGAGCCATACAGAACTCACTCCAGAAGCACCCACATTGTCAACCCATGATAACCCAGGTAACCCAGATCTTCACTTAGAGGAGACCAGCACTGAGGTGTGGACAGCACCCATTTGGTCCGTCTGGACCAATAAGTTTTGAAGACATTCCACTGCAGAATCTCAGAGCAGGACAAGAATTTGGAGAAAAACTGCTTCAATTCACATCTTTACAGTCAAGTATAAGGCTCAAGCGGTGGCATGGCTTGTGGGATGGCACAGAGCCCCCATATTTGAGAAGATTAGCATTCTCTCTCTAGAGATCCTCTGAAGCTAGATGTTTTTAACACTTCTCAGGTGCCCCCACATTGATATCTCTTGCCTGAAACTCTCCTGAACTCTGACTCATCCCCCAACTGCCCAGATAAATGAAAATGCAACCTGTCCAAGTGAAAATCTTCATGCCTTCACTGTAGCCTTAATGCTGGATGCTCCCACACTAAAGGCTGAACCCTGACTCCAAAAGTATCAGGAGGGGCCTCTGAGAGGGGATAAGGTCATGTGGATATGTCTTCTGAGTAAAATTCGTGTCCTTATCAAAGAGGCCCAGGATCTCATTCACCTGCAGGAATGCATGCAGAAGGCCTCTCCATGAGCCAGAAAGGGCAAGACATAGAATTTGCTGGCACCTTAATCTCAGACTGTCCAGCCTCCAGGATGGTGAGGAATGACTTTATGTCATGTGTAAGCTACTTGGTCAATGGTATTTGGTTCTACCAGCCTGCACAGATGGAGAAAACCTCCCTCTGATTCAGCTTCTCCTGGAGCATCTTGGTCAATTGCAAGATCATGATTCCAGTTCTCAGGACCTAACCTGGGAGTCACTTTTGTCATATAACTTTCAGCAATCCCATCTCTGGAATATACCAAGCCTGGCCCAAGCTTTTCTCCACTGTCCCCACTGGATCTCAGCTCCATCTCTCCCAGGCACTTACTTCTTGCCCTTCAGGCCTGTAACAACTCTCAGCCTCCTCTTCTCAAGAGAGCATTCGGAATCATGTCCCCCAGCATGGGGCAGACCTATGAGTCCTCTGCTCCAAACCCTCTGTTGATTATTCATCTTATTCTCAGTAACAAGAAGGGAAGAGAGCAAGACCAAGGAATAGATCTGGCTCCAATGCCCAATTCATCCCTGGTTCTGGAAAAATGGGCAACTCTGTGACTCACTTCCCCACATCTGTTCCTGCTTTAAAGTCACTAGATGTTGATATTTTAAAAGAGAGAGGGGTAGGCAGACCAGGGGTCCTCCCAGACCTCCTCCCTACCCTTGAACTTTGACCTATCATGAGGCCTGTGCTTCCTGATCCACAGTACTAGCCTTCCATCCTATACCTCCATGCCCTCCTCCTCCTGCTTGCACAGGCTCTATCCCTCCTGTAGGCTACTCTGCTGATGTAAAGATTCTTAGAGAGTGTGGCGACAGCTGCATTTGGAACATTGAAAAATGCGAAGAAGAAAAAGAAAAAAAGGCACAGAAGAAAAGAAAGAAAATATCCTGTGAGGAATGGGCTGTGGCTGTATAGTTACAAGGGATGTGGTTTATTTTCCTGGCAGGGCTTGGAAGTGCAGAAACCCAGCCAGGCCCTGATCTCTCCAACTCCTAACAGCAATATCTGAACATGTGGAGAACAAATAGTCCCTGTTTACCAAGACTCCCTGATCACTTGCTGGATTCCTCTCCTGTGACAGAACCCACAGTCTTGGTCCAGGGTTCTGCCTGCATCCTCACAGGCTGTAGCCTGTGTCCCAAGACCCAGATCTTGACATTAACTGTCAACATACCCCCCCTTGGAAGATTCTAACAAAGTTTTCTTTTTCTTTACCCACCCCCAGTACAGCTCCTCTCCCAGCTTCCCATCATATTTAGGCTCCATGGCCAGGTGTGTTGCCACCTCAGAAAGTCCAGTTATCTCTGCCACTGTGATGGGGATGCTTTGGGCTACAAGGAACCACATTCCCCAATAAATAAGTTCTGAAAATGCCGAGAAGTTCAGAACAAAATCTGGAAGGATGACACCAGGCATTACCTACCCCAGGTTTGCCAAGAACAAAGGGAAAATTGCCATTTAGGGAGCAGCCTCTTTATACTCCTAGTTTGACAACATTTAAGACCATTCCCAGGACTCTATTAGCCAGAGTGAGATCATGGGAAGCCCTCACAAAAGGGAACCCTGAGGCATCTGACCAAGTGACTGGGAGAGCTAGGACTGGTTTTGACAGCTCACCATTCCTTTCCATTTTTTTCTAGAAAAACCATGCAGGAGGCAGAGAACCAGATACTGTCCAGAGGCAGATATCAGCTTCCCCCCTGGCTCCGTTCTCTGCCAGCTTCCTGCCTGGGCTGCAGCCTCATCATTTCCTCCCCTCAGTTGCTCCTCTGGAACTGCTGCTTCCTAGACCTGCCTCAGATAATCTGTCTCCCCAAAGAATGACAGATGCTGATCCCTCAAGCATGATGATCAGCTGAGCACTCCAGCACCCAAATTTTCTTGTGGCTCTCTTATCCACTCTGTTAGTTGGCTTTCCATCACTGTCACCAAAATACCCAACAAACTACCTAGAGGAGGAAAAACTTGTTTCAGCTCATGGTTTCAGTGCCTCAGTCCATGTCTGGCTGACTCCATCACTCTAGGACTGAGGTGAGGCAGAGCATCATGGTGGAAGGTGGAGAAATGCTTCTCAGCTCATGGCCACCAGGAGAGAGAGGAATAGAGGGAGCTTCACTGGCCAGGTACAAAATATAAACAAACAGGTACACCATTAATGACCTGCATACATCCTACTCACCTATAATTGTCACCAATTAACCCCTTCAAATTATTAACCCATCAAATTAATTAATCCACTGATTATGTTACAGCTCTCATGATATAATCATTTCACCTCTGAACAATTCTGTATTGTCTCACACATGAGCTTTTGGAAGACTCCTCCTATCTAAATATCATGTAGCTTACTAGGTATAAACCTCCTCTCACTGAAACTCAAAGTCTTCAGCAAAAAGCCCATGGATAAAATAAAACCAGTGCTGTTTTCATCTAGACCCTGAGAGGAACTGAGAAAGGGAAATGACTTTCCTGACAATAGGTGGCTCATCCATGATCTCCTCAAAACAACATAAGCAGTGCTAATAGAATGAAAACCGCAGGCAGGACCACATGATTGTCAAATGGAAATCTATGTGAAGACTGACTCTGAGCCACAAGAATCACTGAGTCCATCCTTTTTCTAACATAAGTGACAACTGCCTTTTTACCAACATGGACTGTAATTCTCCAGTAATCTTTCCATTCCTGAGACAAAATTAGTTAAGGTGCCCAATCACCAAGCTGCCTTACTTTGCTTGACCCTGTCCTGACTCATATCTTGGAGTCATTAAATAGAAGCCAGAATCCACTAAGGGGCACTGCTCCATGCTTCTTTCTGAGATGCTTCTGTGTGGCTGAGGAGCCACCAGAAATCTAAATAAATTGACTCTGACCACAGGTGACAGCCTGGTGAGCTTCAGTTGGTGGACATCAGCATCATGATTTTGTTTCTAATATTATTTGCCTCAGGTACCAATATCTCCATTAAAATTCAGAACATTTTTCAGAATCACTGGTAACTCTGAATGGGTCTCTACATCCAGCTGCCATTTTGCAATAGAAATGAAGGCAAGAGAAAGAAAGGTGTGGACTATATTCTAAATATGAATTAGCAGAATCCAGAGGTGAGGACCTCCATGGGTCACAGAGCCTGCCACTGTAACAAAGAGAGTCCAAGGAAAAGACACACATTGTGGGGAATCTGCAAACCAAGACCTGCACCAAGACATACCACGTGGTGCATGGGGTGTCTTAGTCTTTGAGCATGTGGGTCATGAGGCTGGTTACTTCTAGAGGGAGGAGGGACTAGGGCTAGGATGCAACCATGTGAGATGCTGGCAAGGTGCTGTTCCTGACTTGGTTATAGAGTGTTTGACACAATTTTTCACTGTTACAATTTTTCACTGTTGTCCCCTCCCCTGCTCTGTACTTGCATTGCTTTCCATTACTGTGACAAATATCTGAGGTAATCAGCTTAGAAAGACAAAGGTTTATTCTGGTTGACTGTTTATAGACTTCAGTCCACAGTTGGTTGCCCTGTTGCTCTTGGGCCTGGGGTGAAAACACATATCACCCTGGGAGTGCATGTGGGCAAGTGACTCACTTTATGGTGGCTGGGAAGCAGAGAGTAGGAAATGAAGAGGCCAGAGTTCCTCAGTCCCTTGAAGCAGGCCCCTAACAGGAAACCCTCCACTACCCCCCCCCACCCTTAAAGGTCCCACATCCTCCCAATAGCTAATGAAATTATGACCAAAGCTTTCCCACCTGGGCCTGTAGGGATCATTCCAGATTCAAACTTTAGTAGTGGCAGTGCTTAATTTAAAAAGGAAATTATTGGAAGTATACCCTCCACTAGTCTTTTCCTACAGATAGGAGTCTATGGGTGGGAGAAGGTAGGATCCCACGTGGAGTCATCCCAGCAAACAGGAGAGACCACATCTTGACCAGGGAGGCCAGAGCAATGGAGGCATGGAGTGGAGGCCAGGTTATTGATGCACTGGAAGTAAGAACCAGCACAGCTACTGACAACTGAATGGAGTAGAAAGAAAGAGAAGATGGCACCAGGGTAAAGCTCAGGGGCAGAGAACTTGCCTGGCATGTGTGAGGCCCAGGATTACATCCCAGCAGCACAAGAGAATTTTTAAAAGAAAAAAAAAATAGGAGATACAAGGTTATCCCTGTGCTTTCCCTTCCTTTGTTGCACAACCAGACAATAACAAACTCTGTCACCTTAGGATGGTATTGATCACACCTGGGGCAAAACAGCAATATGCAGGTAGATGTCAAGGAAATCTGCTTTGCAACAATGAGAGTCTCAGTTCCCCTGGCTTGCATTCTTGTCCTTGGCAGGTGCCTGTAACTTTGTTTCTGTTCTCCCACTAGCTAAGAGTGCCTGGCCAGGGCCCAGCAGGTAATGTGGGCACAGGCAGCATTTACCTGGTCCAGGGTTGCTGTCAGTCTAGACCCCAGGAGAGTCCTGGTGTCCCCTGTGACACTAGATCATCCACTGGGAAGGTGCTCTTGGCAGCAATGTTGCCTGCAGCTTCAGTTTCTACAGGGTGGGGCCTATAGCCACCTGCCCTGGGAGTGAGGGAACTGATCCCAGTGATGAATGCAGCTGCCTCCTCCCCCAACTCACAATGTTAGCTGATTGGTGAGCCCAGAAATCTGCTGCTTTGGGAGAACAGGGAAAGCAAAATAGTTTCTACTTTAAGAAACCCATGAATCCCAGTTATCTTATTTGTTAAGAGAAAGCGATTTCATTTTCTATGTATTTCCTCATTTAAATCTACACTCAAAGCCAAGGAAAAAGTAGTGCAGATGAGGATCCACACTTTGCCTTGACCTTTATCCCAGAAATCTTTCCCATGAGGTAGAAAAACACCTGTCCTTCAGGGGTAGCTGTCCTGGTTTTCCCAGATCCAAGTAACATACAGTATGCACTCAATAAAAGTTAATTTTGCATGAGTGAATGAAGGAATAATCCAATAATATTTCTGAAGCATCCTTATAGTCAATATGTAGCCTGTGCCTCATGATGCTTTTCTTACACAATCACTCTTAATTGCAGGTCACCTGTCAGAATTCCTTATCTTTATTCACCAGATCCATATTTTAGAGTTGTAGGTAGTTTTGCATTCACTCACACAAGCATTTATGTTGTACCCTCTATTTGCCAACCACTACTTCACAGTAGCTTAGGATACATCAATAAACAAGAAAAATAATCACTGTCTTGTGGGTGTCATTCTAATGAAGAGAAGCAGACAACAAATAATAAATACAATAAAGAATCCATTAATTCAGAAAAAGTAGATCTATGGGGGGGGCGGAGTATCACACAGGATCTGATGCAGGAGAGGGACTGACTGTGTCATCCTAACATCTTATTATAGTAACATAAGTTCCAGAACCTGTCTTGTATGTCTGCTGAAGAGCAAACTTGACTTTGATTTAAATTTAATAGTGTACCCAAATATATTAAACAAGAATACCAAAACCCTAGAAAAAATACAGAAGTACTACTGAAGCTATAGAAAGTGAAATAAAAATGAGAATGCCTAGGATTTTGAGAAGATATTGATTCATAAATAACTTTTTAATAATTTTTTGTTTATAAAACTTCAGAGAATATGGAAAATATTTTAAATTGTTCACTAACTGATATATAAAATGTAAAAATGGTACGTATGTATAGAGTACCATGTAATGTTTTCATACACCAAATAATGTACAATGGTTAAATCAGGTTAAAGACACCTTCCTCCTTAACCATTTTCTCCTTTTTATATGGTGAAAACATGTGGGGTCTTTTCTTCCAGCTTGTTGAAATATACCATATATAACTGTTACCAATACTCACCACCCTACTGTGCAACAGCATTCCAGAAAATGTTTGTTGTTGGTTTTTATTTATTTATTTGTTTGCCAATGATCTTTCATTTTATTTCTTTATTTAAATGTGGTTCTGAGATTTGAACCCAGTACCTAACATAAGCTAGGCATGTGCTCTGCCACTGAGCTACAACTCCAGCCCTGTTTGCTGTTGTTCTGCTTTACTTATTTTTGCAGCACCAGGGACTGAACCCCAGGGCCTTTCACAGTGGGCAAATGCTCCAGCATAGAGCTACACACACAACCCAGCAGAAAGCATTTTGGGTGGGAGTGAGAGGATGAACTGAATCCTCCCATGAAAGGAACAAATTTGGACTATTTCCATTCTTTTTTTCTGGTTGGTCTCATGTCTTTTCAATTACAAAAACCATGCATATTCTTTGTAAAAAAAAAAAACAAACAGCCATACTGCATAGAGGTTTATCAAATAAGTAAAAAGTCCTCAGAGAACTGAGAAGGGATCTCTTATTTTGACTTTCCAAAAATGTAAATGTGTTAGTATATATCTTTTTTTGTTTCAAAAACATGGAAATGCATGTCTCCTTAACAGATATTCAATTCAGCACAATGCCCTATGGGCAGGGAAATGAAGGAGGTTTTCATTCTCTACTTTTTGTTTGAATGTTGACATTGATTACCTTACATGTATATACTTAAAAACTGATTAAAATGAGAGATATGTGGTGATATTTTATAAACTAACCAGTGCACAGTATGACAGTTAACATCCAGCAAGCTGAATAGTAAGTATGAGTTTTCCCCTCCAAACTCATGGAAGAACAGAGTTTGAAACCTAGCTTGACTATCCAACTAATTACATGGGGATTGCCATTAGGAAAATAGCACACTTCCTCCCTTTATCAAAATGTCAAGAAGAAAGCACTTTTTTCCTGATTCTACCCACAAGGACATTGGTCTAATGCATCTTCTATGGCATCTCATAAATCATCCAACCCAACCCCAGCCAGGATCTCCACCATGCCCAAGTCCTCACCTGTGGTGTCCTCATGCAGGCCAATGTCAAAAGCCAGCTTATCAGTTAAAGACCACCAGGTGGAGAGGCAGCACAGATACTAAAAACACAGAACCAGAAGTGATCACTCAACATTTATAGTCACCGGGGAGTTCTGTTCTGACAACTGATTTGATAAGTGTCTCTCTCTTCTGCTTAGCCTTTTGCTAAGAATCTGGATCCCTCTGCACAAAGCCCAGGTTTTTAATGACTGAGGCAGAACAGCCCTAGCACAGCATTCATTAGGAGCAATATTTAAAGGAAATGTGTAATTTTTCCCCCATAAAAGACTAAGGAAATGTGCTGTGTCACAACAAGACAAGTAACTGGATATGTGTTTAAACATCTCTCACTTCAGGTGATATTCATGATCCCCAGCAAGAGCACAGTATGATCTGACAGTGAGAACTGGCTCCCAAGCAAAAATTGAGAAACTATTCAATTTTATCTTTTAGTTCTGTTTTCCCCTCATTTTTTAACTCTCTGAAATCCATCCAGAATTGCTTGATTTTGCTGGGCAGGATGTCATTTTACTAAAATGAAGTTTGAGTGTGCATATGTTTCTCTAGGAGGAATTGGTTTCTCTTCATACTATCATCGACTACCACCCCTGGGTTTTCCTAACTGTATGGTCATGAAATTTAGGGTCATTTTTTTCAGACCAACTCCCAGCACCTTGTTATGTGCTATAAGGAAGAGGACACAAAATGAATGTAGTATGAGCTTACAGTACACCACCATCTGCACAAATCACACTCACAGCCAGTAATAACATGTGAAGAGAACACAGAGATAGTTCTGGGGATTAGGAAATGCCAGGCCCCTCTCCAAAAGCTCTAGATAATTAAGGCAAAGGCTATAAAATTTCCATTATGGAACAGGGCCCATTCAGGTGAATGGCGGCCAGTGAGTGTGTGAAGGCAGGAGATAAACTGATTGGGGGGGGGGGGAGTCAGCACCATAGGGATGTGTCATCTATATGACCTGGTGACTGGGTCATATGAAGCTGACTATGAAGCACTAGCTTTCATGGTTCTAAAAGAGCTTCAAGGGTCTCCAAACCTGTAATGAGTAAGAACAGTACAGTATGTCTGAACTGGAGATAGGCAACCCACAGGCATCCCTGAAGTTCACAGGCTTCAGATCTAAACTGTGTTAAATGTCTGTTTTTATTATGTAAAAAGTAACAACTTTGCATTACTCAGTTCTCAGACTAAAACAAGGTGATGCCTGATGCAATATTCTGTGAATTTCCTCAACAATATTACAGTCCTCAGCACTGCAATTATTAACAGACATATTGTCTGCTAACTTTCACAGTTAACATTGAGGTAGATGCTATAATCATCCTACTAACTTCATTAAGTTCCATGGAAACATGGACTTGGCCTATTCACTCTGTACTCCACACCTAGTATATTGCCTAACACACAGAAGTTCATCAAGCAAAGTGATTAAAGGACCCAAAGAAATGTTCAGACACAATTAAAAGTTTAAAAACCCAGAAAAGTATCCCAGGCTGTATGGTGGCAATGTGTTCCTGAACCCAGACATAGCACCGAGATGCAGAATAGACTCAACTCTATGACAACCTTAACACTGAAATACAAAGAGTAACCTCAGGTTAGCCATCACCAAGTGTGCAGGAGATAGTGGTTGGGTCAACAGACACTCGTGACCAGATAGCTGTCAGGTCTGTCATGAGCTGGGATTTGTTTTCATAGTTTTAACTAATTTGCACTTGGTCATAAATTTTAATACAATTCATATGAAAATCCCAAAGACAATTCTTCACAGAACTAGAAAAAGCAACCATGATATTCATGTGGAAAAATAAGAGACACAGAATACCCAAAGCAATCCTTAGCAAGAAGAGTGAAGTAAGACACATCATAATAGTATGGCTTAAACTGTACTACAGAGCCACAGTAACAAAAACAGCATTGTATCGCCATCAAACTGACACATAGACCAATGAATGGTACAGTATCGAAGACACAGAGACAAACACACAAAAACACAGTTATCTCATACTAGACAAAGGCACCCAAAACATTCATTAAAGAAAAATAAAAGCCTATTCAACAAATGGTGCAGGGCGAAAATTGGAAAGCCACATATATTTTATATATGCATGTAACATGATTACAATGGACCACTTCAGGGTAAAATTTAAAAAAAAACTTGCCACAGTAACAATGAATGACTTATTTAAATTGAAATTCTTGGGCTAAAGGTAGGCATGCACTTTAAATTTTGGCATATTTTCTGAAACTTCTCTGTAGAAGAGTTATGGCAATTTTGTATTGCAGTTATCAGAGCCTGACAATTCCATTTTCCAACACTGTTGACATTAGATTTTCTCCCTCTCTTTATTCTTTGTATTTGATAGGCAAAAACGCACATGTACATTATGTTTCCTTTGGATTACTAAATTGTGACGGGGAAACTTATTTCAATTTTTGGTATGTCATCTTTTATAAACAGCCAATATTGTGTTTTTCCCATTTTTGTCGGCTGTTTATCCTTATTGACTTGTAGGAGTTCAGTATGCGATTAAGCTCTGGGGAGCTGTGCAGACAACCACAAATACATCAGCAAAATACTATTTTCTATCAACTGGCAACAGTTTTGCCTCTTGCAGAGAACCCTTTTCCAGCTTTAGAATTCTGGTTTTACTTCTCAATTTGCAATGGAATTCAAGAGTTTTTCAAAGTTGCAGTGGGTGGCTTCCGGTGGACAGAAGCGGTCCTTGGCCGAGCCTGGACTCAGGCTGGGTTCTGCGGTGGCAGGATGAACCCAGGCCTCTACTGGGTCCCGGGTCCACTGCAGGTTGGCAAGGTGGATCTGGACCAAGCCTGAGTTCTGGCAGGTGTATGCCGGTGGCGGGATGGAACTTGGATTACAGTGTTCCCAAGCTTCCGCCAAAAGGTCATCCTGGAAGATTTGGGGTGATCTTGACTCCCAAGGATGTCAGGAGGTGAGCGGAGGCAGTCCTGGGCCAAGCTTAAGAAACACAGACGTCAGGTGGTGGCCGGTAGAACTAGGGCCTTCCTTGGGGCACAGCTCCTGGGCAGAGCTTGAGCTCCAGTGGAGGTGTGCAGGTGGTGGGATGGTTCCATCCTGGCAGTTCTATCCTTGCCAGGGTTCCCACACAGGTCCGCATGGCAATCCTCAGCCAAGGCTAAGCTCCTCCTGCTATCTAGCAGTTGTGGGATGAATTAAGGCCTACCCTGGATCTGGACTCCCTCAAGAGTACTGGAATAATCTGGGCTGAGCCCAAGCTCCAAGAGGTGTCTTTGAGTGATCAGAGGCAGCCTTGGCCCGGGCCTGACCTCTGGCAGGCTTCTGACAATAGGTGAAGATGGTATTGGTCCCAGTGGGGGTCACTGAGTGGCGGGATGGAACTGTCGCTACTCTTGCCTGGGCTCCCACGCAGGTGGACTATGCTGACCGGAGCCAAGTCTGAGCCCCTGAAGGTGTCTGCCTGTGGGCGTAGGGGGTCCTGTGTCTGCCCTGAGCTCTGCTATGGTCCTGATTGTGGCAGTTGGTCCCAGGCACCTTGGGCCAGGCTCCTGCGCCTGTCAACTAGGCTGATCTGGGCTGAGGTTGAACTTCTTCTATTGTCTGTCAGTGGGCAGAGTCCATCATGGGCGGAGCCTGAGCCCAGCTGCCAGTCTCAGGGAGACTGGATGAACTTGGGCTACCCTGGGCTTGGGCTCCGTCTCCTGCCAGGTGGTCGAGTTGTATCTTGGCAGAGCTGGAGCTCTGGTGGAGTTCTGCAGGTGGCGGGGTGGATCCTGGCCTCCCCTTGCCCGGCTCCCATGAAGGTCAGCAAGAAGGATCTTGGTCGCATATGAGTTCTGCCTGTGGGCATAAGTGGTATTGTGTCTGGCCCGAGGTGTGCTTGGGGTCTCCTTGGGGCAGTTGGTCCCAGGCCTATCTTGGGCCAGGCTCCCACTCCGGTCAGCTAGGCTGATCTGCATTGGGGCTGAAAGTTGGTGACTGACAGTGGACGGAGTCATTCCTGGGAGGAGCTTGTGCTCGAGTTCCAGTCTCCTGATGACTGGATGGACTTGGGCTACCCTGGGCTGGGGCTCTGTCTCCTGCCAGGTTGTCAAGTTGGATCTGGGCAGAGCTGGAGCTCTGGTGGGTTTCTACAGCTGGCTGGATGGATGGGGGTCTCCCCTTGCCTGGGTTCCCTCACAGGTCAGCAAGGCCAATTGGCTGCCTTTGAGCTCTGCCTGTTGATCGGAGGCTGTCCTGTGTCTCCCCTGAGCTCTGCCTGGGGCCTGCTTGTGATAGTTGGTCCCAGGCCTACCTTGGGCAGGCTCCTGTATCTGTCAGCAAGGCTTATCTGGACTGGGCTGAACTTCTGCAAGCATCTGTCAGTGGGCTGAGTCCATTGTGGGCGGAGCCTGAGCTCTGATGCCAGTCTCTTGTTGAATGGATGGAATGGGCTACCCTGGGCTCAGTTTTTGTTTTGCCAGGTCATTGAGTAGGATCTGGGCAGAGCTGGAGCTTTAGTGGGGTTTTGCATATGGAGGGATGGAACCGGGGCTCCCTTGCGTGGGCTCCCACGCAGGTCAACAAGGCTGATCTGGACTGGGGCTGAACTTTGGTGACTGTCTGACAGTGGATGGAGTCATTCTTGGGCGGAGCCTGAGCTCAGGTGCCAGTCTGAGGTGACTGGACAAACTTGGGCTATCCTGGGCTCGGGCTCTGTCTCTTGCCAGGTTTATGAGTTGGATCTGGGCAGAGCTGGAGCTCTGATGGGTTTCTGCAGATGGTGGGATGAAACTGGGCCTCAACTTGGCAGGGCTCCTGTGCAGGTCAGGGAGACTGATGTGGGCCATTTATGAGCTATGGCAGGGGTCTTCATGTGGGCGGAAACAGTCCTGGACTGAGCCTGAGCTTACTCAGGTATCAGCCAGTGGAGGGAAGGAACATGCCTATCCTTTTCTGGGCTCCCGAGGAGGTCATCGAGGTGAACCTGGGTTGGGACTGAGCTCTGGAGGGTGTCTTGCCTGTGGGTGGAGTCATTCCTGGGCCTAGCCTGAGCTTGGATAGAGGTCTGGTGGTGGCCATATATTCCCAGGGCTGGTCTGTGCTCGGGCTCCTCTGTGCACAGGCTTACCTAGTTGGAGCTTGAGATCCCGCCGGGGGTTCAGCTGGTGGCCGGATGGAAGAGGGCTTACCCTTGCCAGCGCTTCTGATTAGATCACCAAGGCATATCTGGGCTACAGATGAGCTGGGGCAGGGGTCTACGCCTGAGGGTGGAGACTGTCATGTGTCTGGCCTTAGCTCTGCTCAGGGCCTTCTCGTGGCTGTTTGTCCCAGGCCTACCTTGGGCCAGGCTCCTGTGCCTGTCAGCAAAGCTTATCTGGGCTGGGGCTGAACTTCAGCGACTGTTTTTCATTGGGCGGAGTCAGTTGTGGGCGGAGCCTGAGCTCTGGTGACAGTCTCATGGTGACTGGATGGACTTGGGCTATCTTGGGCTTGGGCTCTGTCTCCTACCAGGTTTATAAGTTGAATCTGGGCAGGGCTGGAGCTCTGGTGAGGTTCTGCAGGTGGCGGGATGGAACCTGGCCTCCCCTTGCCTGGGCTCCCATGCAGGTCAGCAAGGCCCTGGATGAGCTCCAGCAGGGGTCTCCCTGTGGGCAGAGGCGGTCCTGTGTCTGGCATGAACTCTGCTTGGGGTCTGCTTGTGGCAGTTGGTCCCAAGCCTACCTTGGGCCAGGCTTTTGAGCCAGTCACCGAGACTGATCTTTGCTGGGGCTGAACTTTGGTAACTGTCTGACAGTGGGCGGAGTCAGTCATGGGCGGAGGCTGAGCTTGAATGCCAGCCTCATGGTGCCTGGATGGATTTGGCTAACCTGGGCTGGGGCTCTGTCTCCTGACAGGTCGTAGAGTTAGATCTCTGGTCAGGATCTGCAGGTGGCGGGTTGGAGCTCGGCCTCCCCTTGACCTGGTTCTTGTGCAGGTCAACGGGGTGATCTGGGCCATTTATGAGCTCCTGCAGGGGTCAATCTGTGGGTAGAGGCAGTCCTGGGCTGAGCCTGAGCTCCAGCAGGGGTCAAACAGTGGAGGAATGGAACATGGCTATACTTGCCCGGGCTCTCGAGCAGGTGTTCGAGGTGGACCTGGGCTTGGACTGAGCTCTGAGCTCTGGAGAGTGTCTTGCCTGTTGGTGGAGTCAGTCATGGGTGGAGCTCAGGTGGAGGTCTGTTCCCAGGGCTACCCTGTCTTGGGCTCCTGTGCACATCTGCAAGGCTTATCTGGTCAGAGCCTGAGATCCACTGGGTAGTGGGGGTCAGTCAGTGGCTGGATGGAAGAGAGCCTACCTTTGTGAGAGCTCCTGAGCAGGTCAACGTGATGGTTCTGGGCCTCATATGAGCTTAGGCAGGGGTCTGCCTGTGGATGGAGGTGGTGATGTGTCTGGCCTGAGCTCTGCTCTGGGCCTGATTGTGGCAGTTGGTCCCAGGCCTACCTTGGGCCAGGCTCTGGCGCCTGTGAGCAAGACTTATCTGGGCTGGGGCTGAAATTCAGGGACTGTCTACCAGTAGGCAGAGTCAGTCATGGGTGGAGCCTGAGATCTGGTGGCATTCTTCTGGTGATTGGATGGACTTGGGCTACCCTGGGCTTGGGATTCGTCTCCTGCCAGGTCTTCTAGTTGGATGTGAGAAGAACTGGAGCTCTGGTGGGGTTCTGCAGGTGGCAGGATGGAACCAGATCTCCCCTTGCCCAGGGCAGGTCAGTGAGGACAATCTGGGCTGTGTATGAGCTCTGGCAGGGGTCTGATTGTGGGCCGAGTTGGTCCTTGGCTCAGCCTGAAATCAGGTGGAGGTCTGGTGGTAGCCATATGTTCCCAGGGCTACCCTGTGCCCAGGCTCCTGTGCACATCTGCAAGGCTTATCTGGGGGGAGCCTGAGATCCAGCAGGGGTCAGCTGGTGATGGAAAGCAGCAGGGTCTACTCTGGGTTTCAGCTGCCACTCAGGTCATTGAGGCTGAAATGGGCCAGGATTGGCCACCAGGGAATGTCTGTTGGTATGCAGTCTGTCCTGGTCCAAACCTGAGCTCTGGAGGGAGCTGCTGGAGGGTGGAGGTAGTCCTGGGCAGAACCTGAGCTCTGAGACCAGCCTCAGGGTGAGTGGATGGACTCAGGCTACTCTGGGCCCCTTCTCCTTCTCAGGTCCTTGGGGTGTCTCTGGACTGGATCAGAGCTCCTGAAGTGATCTGCCGGTGGGCAGAGGCAGTCCTGGCCCGAGTCTCAGCTCTGGTTGGCCAGTGTTGGCATGGACTTGGACCTACCCTTTCCCAGACTCCATGCATGTTGGCGAGGCTGATCTGGGCAGAGCCTGAGATCCAGTGGGTGTCTGCTGGTGTGCAGAGGTGGTCCTGGGCCCAACCTGAGCTCAGTACAGGTCTCCCAGTTGAGGGGTGGATGCAGGCCTACCTTGTGTCTAGCCTCCAGTGCAGGTTGGTGGGGGAAGATCTGGACTGTACATGAGCTCTGGCAGGTGACTGCAGGTGAGTGGAAGCAGTCCTGGGCTGGGCCTGAGCATCCTGCTGTTGGTGGGATGAAACTGGGCTACAGTGGGCCCTGGCTCCAGTGCATCTGGGAAGGGCCTAAGCTTGGGCAGGTGTCTCTGGACCTTTATTTTATTCATTTGTTTGTATGTGGTACTGAGAATCAAAGCAATGTCTCACACGTGTGAGACAAGAGCTGTATCACTGAGTCACAACCCCAACCCTATTTGCTTCTTTTTGACCTTTAATCATACCATCTTTTGGTTCTATAGCTTTTTTTCATGCATAAATTTGAATTTTAACAAGTAGCTATTATGTGATATCACTAGCAATGCTTCACAAGCTGGCCCCAAATGAGACTTGATCCTCAGCGAGATTACATTCCACACATCCACATCACCTCTGGCAAAGGTGCAGAAGAGAGATGACTAAGACATGGTTCATGACTCTCAACTTTTGGGAAAAATTGTTTTGAAGAGGTAAAGGATAAGGGGTCACTTGTCAGAGATATTGCAGGTATGTTTTTAAATAAGGATTTATGTATTGATAAAGTTTGTTTATTTCCTTTTTGCTGGCATTCACTTACCTTTAATATTATTTTTTCTTTTTCTTTTCAGAACGGGGATCGAACCCAGGGCTTGGGGAATGGGAGGCAAGGGCTTTGCTGCTTTTCGATTTAGCTGCTTCCCAGCCCATTCATTCATTGTCAGTGTGGGAATTCTGGGCTGCTTTTATGAATGAATATAGTTTGAATATTAAAAAAGACTGACCAATGGCGTTTGTATGTGTCTAACCCAATTAGCATAACTTTGGGCCAATAGCATTGGTACTTCTTTCAAGTCCTAATTAGCATAAGTTTGGACCAATAGCAGTGGACCAAGTGCTATATAAACCCCTTGGAGGCTGTTTTGACGAAGAGAAT
>NW_025999991.1:8305-36588 GCF_001458135.2 Marmota marmota marmota | reverse complement strand
AAACTTCATAACCATACGGTTAGGAAAACCTAGGGGTTGGAGCCGATGATAGTCTGGAGAGAAACCAATTCCTTCTAGGGAAACACATGCACAATCAAACTTCATTTTAGTAAAACGACATCCTGCACACCAAAACCAAGTAATTCTGGATGGATTTCAGAGAGTTAAAAAAATGAAGGGAAAACAGACGTAGAACATAAAATTGAATAGTTTTTAAATTTCTGCTTGGGATCTAGTTCTCACTGTCAGATCACTGTGCTCTAGCTGGGGATCATGAATATATCACATGAAGTGAGAGATGTAGAAACACATATCCAGTTATTTGTCTTGTTGTGACACAGCACATTTCCTTAGTCTTTTATAAGGGAAAAATTACACATTTCCTTTAAATATTGCTCCTAATGAATGCTGTGCTAGGGCTGTTCTGCCTCAGCCAATAAAGACCTGGGCTTTGTTCAGAGGGATCCAGATTTTTAGAAAAAGGCTAAGCAGAAGAGAGAGACACTTATCAAATCAGTTGTCAGAACAGGACTCCCCAGTGACTATAAATGTTGAGTGATCACTTCTGGTTCTGTGTTTTTAGTATCTGTGCTGCCTCTCCACCTGGTGGTCTTTAACTGATAAGCTGGCTTTTGACATTGGCCTGCATGAGGACACCACTGAACTTTGCATTTGAAGAAAGTAACTGATCAATTTTGGCTTGGATAAAGAGGTTTTTTTCTTTCGGTAAATTTTGTAACAGATCTTGTTTTTCCTTGAGCTGTTTAATTTTGGAATCTGATTGTTCATGTTCTTTCTTTTTTCTCTTGGAGGTGGCAGCAGTTGCAACAGACAACCTGTGGTTACTTTCCTGGAGCATCCTAATGGGGGCATCTTTTTCTTGCAGCGGTTGTCTCAGCTCTTTGTCTTCTGAGGACTGGGAGGTAAGTTATGATGCAGACAAGAGCTGGGGTGTACTCGTATCAAGTTTTCCTGAATAAATTTTAGCCTGAGGAGCTTGTATCTCCATATCTTTCTGCTGGATAACTTGAGTGAGTTTGCCAACTTCATCTTTGGACAGCTGATCAGTCTGTTTGGTTAAAGATATATTCTTTTCATTTAGAAGTTGAATATCAAGTTCTCATTCTTGGATTCCTTTCATTTATTTTTCAGTTTCATAGTTACACAGGTTGTGTTCTTCACTTCCATTTCCTATAGGAAGGCTTTTAAATTTTGTTTCTTGAAAACTATCAGAATTGTCTGCTGGAGTACTGTGTGTGTCTCCTTGCAACTGGGCTTTTATTTATTCAATGGTTTTCTGCAAATTCTTAAATTCCTCATCTTTCTGTTCCATTACAGAAGGCTGCAATTGACTACATTCCAGCTTCAAGTTTTCACACTGCTCAATTATTTGTCACATTTCCAAACCAAGCTGCTCTGTTTCCCTCTTCAAGGCATCTCTGTCATTTTCTGCCAAAGATAATTTTTTAAATTATGTCTTTTATTTGATCCTTATGTTCTCCCATTTTTGTCACAGACTCTACTTTTTCAGTTTGTAGAACCTGAATAGTTTTTTTTCCATTTCACCAATTTTAGACTCATCAGTTACTGTAACTCCTGAGTCACCTTAAACTGATTTTTAAGTTTTTCAATCCATTCCACATAGTCATTCAATTTCTCTCGATACTGGCAACTTATCTCTGCCAGTTTCTTTTGATGTGCATTCTGCAAAACTGACATTTCCTCTTGATGATGATCAAGGTCTTGACTTTGGTTTTGTTCAAGTACCTTAATAGTATTTTGTAGTTTGCAGATTTCACTTTGATCAAAATCATGTGTTCCCTTTGCTTGAGCTATATCCCTCCAATGGCTAACTTGAGATTCAAGTCTTGAAACTTCAATTGACAGTCTGTTGATTTCTTGTTGGGATGAAATGATGTCACTGAAGTCCATGTCATCACTGGGAAAAGCTGAAAAATGACTGATCTCATTACCGAATGAAGATGAGGCAGTGTTGCTGGTACACCACCCGCTCCTGAATCTACTGAATGCAATGTGGACGACTCATCTTCTAGTGCAAACTGTCTTGCTTTAAGTGGCCTGATTTCTACTTTCTTTTCCAGTTCATTCCCGTAATTTGCAGATTGATGTTGGATCTGTAGCTCTGATGCTGCATACCTTTCTTCCAGCTCAGTACAATAGTTTTTAAGTCTTTCATTGCCATATCTGATCATCCATTTGGTATCTTCAAGGTTCTTTCTCCAATAATTAGGTAAATCTGCTTCTACATCCTCTAAATCATCAAGAACCTCATCATCAGTGACTTTGGAGATACAGCTGATGAGGGAAGCCAAGCTTCCTCCCTCCTGACCCAATGAGTGGCCCAAGCCAGAGCCTAGGCCTCTAAACCAGGACAATATTGTCACAATTTCAGTGTGCCATCAGAGCTGCTCTGAAAACCACCTCAGTCTCTATCCACCTCTGCTCTGAACCTCCTGGAACACCAAGGAGTCAATTATGACCCGAGCACTCAGAATTCCATGAAGGGTGGGCTCTGCCAACCATTGTGTTCTGCCTGGAAACACAGAGGACTGGCCTGGGCTTGTACCAGTGACTCCCCACTAGTGGCCCAGTCACCCCCTGGGCCTTAGCTCCTTCCCTCAACTTTCTGCCCTCGGGCTTGGGTGAGTTCTCCCTCAGTGTTGGCAACTTGTCCCAGCTTGTGGTCTGCTCCTGCCACCTGGACGCTGGTGGCCATATCACCCCTACCTACCTCATTCTTAATGATAATAAANAAATTAAAAAATTCTTAGAGATAAACAAAAACACAGACACAACATATCAGAATCTATGGGACACATTGAAAGCAGTTCTAAGAGGAAAATTCATTGCTTGGAGTTCATTCCTTTAAAAAAGAAAAAAACCAACAAATAAATTATCTCAGACTTGTATCTCTTAACAACATAAAAATAATACTTCAAAATGTATGAAAATAACTTTTACAGAAAATTTCAACCTGGGGAAGAAGTACATCACAAGAAAGTTGAACATAGACATAATACCACAGTGGTCCTTGACAAACATTGCTCAGAGAGGTTGATTGCCCACCAGGAGCTCTGTTACAAAGGAACTTTTCATGTACACTACAATCTGCTGGAAAAGGTCAGTGGAAAAGTCAAACCCTTAAAGATCTGGAGTTTTATATCTTAAGTATTCTTTGAAATGTTAATCACTAAACTGGAGTTAATATACTGAAGATTATATATAAATAACTGGGAAGGAACAAAAAAATATATTAAAGTGGGGACTGGGGTTATGGCTTAGCAGTAGAGCACTTGCCTAGCATGTGCAGAGCACTGGGTTTGATCCTCAGCACTACATAAAATAAAATAAAGGTAGTGTGTCCAACTAAAACAATTTTTTTAAAAAAGTATCAAAGTGGGAAGAGATGGATGTGAGTTCCTGTCTCCATTTACTAGGTATCTTGCTTTGAATAATACAAAACAACATTTTTTCAATGAAATTTGTTCATTTTAAAAGTGAGGGTACACTATACAAATACAAGGAAATGTTGAAGGTGCAGTCTCTGAGAAGTGGACCCGTAACAACTCACTATATCTACTAATGTCTTAGACTGTACTTCTCAGCTTTCAGAACCATGACAAATATATTTCTGTTATTTATAAGTCTCCCACTCCATGTTATCTTGTAATAGCCTCAATGACTTAAGACAAGTTGTCTGATTCCTCTGGACTATACGACTGTGAAGAGGTACTTCTAGGTTTGAAGAATGATTATATTTTGTATGATTATATTATATATTATATATAAAGTGTATTCTATTTGATTTTAATTAATCTGAAATTACAATGTATTTTCTCTATCCATATGCACTGCACTATTGACATTTAAATCCTACTTTTAGGCAGTGCTACTTTGTTTTCTAATTTTTAATTTACGTGTTGCCCACTGGGTATGAATCTTATACATAATTTTAATCCCCTCTCCCAATTGATGACATCAATACAATTTGTTCATGTGGTATTTGAGTTATTTGCTATCAATCCTTTACTTTTCAACTTGCTCAACCAATCAACTTTAATAGTGTTACTCACCTCCAAATAATATTTCTGATTTTCTAAACTTTGAATTTTCATTTGCATTTAATGGTTGTGATTCCCTGTCCTATTACAGACATTTTATGTACTGATATATTTTTAAAAATTTCTTACATTTTGACTTATTTCCCATTTAACATATACATAATAGGTTCTTCATACTGGGATTTTTAATTTTTTTTAATGAGCGGTATTTACCGTGGGATTCAAGACCATATTTGAAATTTGAGAAACAACTATTTATGCTTGTAATTTAGATGTTGGTATGTTGTTTCTCTCAATAGTTTTTTGACACAAAGGCAAATCAGATGTTGAATAGCATGAGGAAAGTAACTGGAAAAATGATAAAAGCTAATTATGATACTAGGTAGCTGCTTTCCTCCTTCTCCATTACTATTCAAGTTGGTCATAAAAGTTAAACAAAATATTATGCAGGAGGCTGAGGCAGGAGAATCACAGGTTCAAAGCAATCCTTATGCAATTTAGTGATACTTTGATTCAAAAAAAAATGTAAAAGGGGATGTCACTCACTAGCTAAATGTCCCTAAGTTCAATCCCTTGTAACAAAGAGAAAAGAGGAAACTCCCAAATAACCTATTGATATACTCCAAGGAACAATACAAAAGAAATTGACAAATATCAGAGTAGAAATTAATGATAAAAACTAGAAAAAAATAAATAATGTAAATGAAATTGAAATTATTTTGTAAAAATTGACAAAGTTTTGGCAAAATCTACAAAAGAAAGGGCATAAATAAATGAAATTATAAGGGAAAAGGGAGACTTTACAACCAATACTACAGACATAAAAAAGAACCAGAAGATACTTCTATGAATATTATACACAAACTGACTTGAACACCAAGAACAAATTGATAAATGCCCTAACACATATAATCTAACAGAATTGAGTTTATAAATAAATAAAATCATGAGTAGGCCAATAATTAGTGAGGAAATTGCTTCAGTAATAGATATTGTCCCATAAAAAAAGCCCAAGGTATTACTGCCATTGCTCACCTCTACTAAATACTCTAGGAAGAAATAATTTTAATGATTGCAAACTCTTTCAATAACTGAAGAAAAGAACAGATTTCAAAACTCATTTGAAGAAGCTAGAATTACCCTGATACCAAAGACAATGACAAAACCAGAAATAAAAATTAAAGTTCAATATCCCTCCCAAACACAGACAAAAATTTTTAACAAGATATTAGCAAACCAAATTAGACACCATATTGATGGAATCATTCTTCATGATCATGAGGGATTTTTCCCCAGGAATATGAGAAGGGATCAACATATGCAAATCAAAAAATGTAATATATCAGGTTAAAATAATGACTGGCAAATCTGTGCAATCACATCTCGATAAACACAGAAATAGCATTAAACAACATTTAATATCATTTCTTTAGAAAAGTTGATGATAAAAGCCATATATGAAAAATCCATAGCAAATATCAAATTTTAAGTTGGGAGGGATTGAATTTTTCTAAGGTTAGAAACAAAATAAAATATATCCATTCTCACCACTTCTATTTAATTACAATAAATCTGAGTCAAGTAACAATTCAAGAGAAAGAAATAAAGGAGACCTACATCAAAAAGGAAGGAAGAAGACAAATTGTCCCTTGGTGGAAAACATCATCTTGTATAGACAAAACACAAACTTTACCAACAAAACAGATAGAAATATTAAATGAACTCAGTAAAGCTGTAATATATAATAATTGATAGCATTTCTACATCCTAAAAAATATCATAAAAAATCAAAAAACAACCCAACTTAGAATACCAAAATAATAGTAATAGTCATTAGCAATAAAATTAATCAAGGTGGTGAAATGTCTGTGCACTGAAAAGTTTGAAACATTTAGAAAGTAATTATAAGAAGATGCAAAAATGGAAAACATCCTGTGGGCAAGAATTATAAGAATTGGTAATATTTATAAAGAGCTACACTTCATAAAGTGCTCTAAAGAGTCAATGCGGGGGCTGGGGTTGTGGCTCAGTGGTTAGAGTGCTTGCCTAGCACCTGTAAGGCACTGAGAAAAATTCTTTGCACCACACACTCAAAAATAAACAAATTAAAGTTATTGTATTCATCTACAATTAAAAATACTTAAAAAAATAGTCAATGCAATTTCTGCCAAAAGTCAAATGACAATTTTTAGAAAAACAGAAAATTCAATCTTAAAATGTATATGAAACGTGACCACAAGTAACCTAACTGTCTTGAACAAAAAGAACAAGGCTGTAGGCATCATACTGCCTGACTTCAAAATGAACTGCAGTGATATAGTAACCAGAACAGCATAGTATTTGCCTAAAAACAGATACAAACACAAATGGAACAGAAAGCCCAGGAATACATCCAGTTATTTACTGTCATTTGATTTTCAGTAAAAGTACCAAAAATACAATGGGGAAAGAACAGTCTCTTCAATAAATGGTGTTGGGATAATTAGATAGCAACATAGAGACGAATGAATTTAGGCCTTGTCTATCAAAATATACCAAAAGATTTCACGATAGTTTAGAAATTTAAATAAAGTATATGAAACTACTGAAAGATAACACAGTGGAAATTTTCCATGATGCTGATTTTGGCAATAACTTTTTTAAAAGAGAGAGAGAGAGAGAGAGAGAGAGAGAGAATTTTTTAATATTTATTTTTTAGTTTTCGGCGGACACAACATCTTTGTTTGTATGTGGTGCTGAGGATTGAACCCAGGCCGCAAGCATGCCAGGTGAGTGCGTTACCACTTGAGCCACATCCCCAGCCCCTGGCAATAACTTTTTGACAAGACATAGAACTATGATACTACTAGAAGAAAACATAGGGGAAACACTTCAGGACATTGAAGTGCATGGAAGCAGATGTAAAAGTAGTTAAATGAGATTATATAAAACGAAAAAGCTTCTGCTCTGGCATGAAAATAACTAACAGAGTGAAGAGAAACCCAATAGAATAGAAGAAAATGTCTGAAGCAAATATGTCTGATAAGGTGCTAATAAATAAAATACATAAGAAAATCTAACAACTCAATTTTATTAAAACAAATTATTTAAAATAGGGCAAATAATTTGAACAGATGCTTCTCCAAAGAAGGAATAAAAATGTAAAATTTTCTGTGAAAAAAATGATCAATATCCCTAATCACAAAAGTAATGACAATAAAAACTACAAGACATCTACTTATCCAATTAAAAACATTGTTATAAAAAAGATAAAAGATAAGAATTTTCAGAGAGGAAATAGAAAAAAGTGAACTCTTACATGCTATTTTTTGGGACATAAGTACAGCCATATGAAAAACACTATGGAGACTCCTTGTAAAATTAATAATAAAGAATCTATATGATCATATATGATCCAGTGATACTCCATGGAATGAATGAATCAATCTACTTACCTATCTATCTACCTAGAGCTCATGTATTTTAAAGAGATAATGTGTATTTCCATATTTACTGCAGCATAATGCAAAATACTCAAAACTGGGACAAAATTAAATTATCCACCAATTGAAAAATGAATTAAGAAAACGTGGTACATATACAGAATATATTTCTACTTGACTTTTTAAATTTGTTTTTATACAAGTCTTGTCATTTGTGACAATCTGGATGGATCAGGAAGCCATTTCTGATATGAAGCAAGGCTTGCACAGAAAGACATATTTATAATCTTATTTACATGTGAAAACTAAAAAAATGAATTTAGAAGAAGAGAACAGAATGGTAGTTCCCAAGGCCTGGGAATACAGAGTGGAAAAATTAGCTAGTTGTTGGTGAAAGGACACAATTTCTAATTATATAGGAGGAATAATTTGAAGAGGTAGGTATATTCTACAACATGGTAACTAAATAAAATGTATTAAAGTCTTAGAAATTGCTATCAGCAGATTTTCCTGAAAACTGGGCTTTGTTAACTCCATGGTTCATTTGCCTCTTTTATACAATTAATTTATTCATTGTGTTACAGACCATCTTCTTTACCAGATTATAAACCCCATATGATAGTGATAATTTTAATTTCCCCCCACTTTTGTATTCACAAGGCTAGAACAGTATATGACACAGAACAGGTACTCCTAAATGTTAGGTGGAATGAAGAATAAAGGTAGAAATCAATGAAAAGTCTGTCTAGGAAGAGAAAGAACCCAATGGGAGAAGAGATTAGCATAATTCAGGATTTTGTATCCGAATATCATACAGAAACTCATGTTACTTTTTAAAAGTTCTTTGATTATTTCCTTTCACCTTCTGAGCCTTATCTTTCACTTTTGTAAAAATAAGGGAATTGCGCTGATTTGTAAGCTCTCTTTTAGTACTATATATCATTTCTCAATTCTTTGTTCTACCACCTTGCAGTTATTATTCTGCATTTGGTGAAATGATTCTCCACTGGAAAAAATGGTTTTAAAACACTCAAATATTTTTAGGGCATTGCAGTAAAATTTGAAGATATTTATGTAATTAAGTGTATCTAAAACAGCAGCATTAAATGCCTAGAACTTGTGGAGTCTTCCGCAATTGGTAGTGAATTGCTAATGTTACTGCCTGAACACGAGTCAAGTACCTTCAAGCAGTGTTTGATGCTAATTTCAAAATGAAGATTCAATACAGTGGTAGATCCCATCCATAAAAATAGATTTGCAGTAAGGTTTTCCTAAAAGATAGGGAAGAAATAAGAGGAAGAATGTAAGCTTGCTTCCATTTCGATAACTCATTTCATTTCCTGAAGGAGAGAGAATTAAATAGGAAGAGTTAATTTCATACACTGATTTATACTCAGGCAGGAAGACTCAACTCTTATTGACAGGAAGAGAAAAAAATTGTCAGACCAACTTATTTTTCCTTTCTTCCAGAATAATGGAGTTTTCAGAAACATGCTAGCATTTTGTTGTCTTTGTTTGCATATGAAATACTTTGGAAAATACCTAGGCATAGGGAAAATGCAGGAAATATTCAGTATGAGATTTACTGCAATATGACATTAGTGCTGACCACAAATTAAGCACTGTATTGAAGTGACACAATATCCTATTGATTCAGAAGATGGGTAAAAATAATATGTTACATTAGGAGATGAAGTCTAATTAAAACCATCATTCACGAATTTCATTCACACATTTAGTTCTAAATAATGTCAACTAGTAAAAGTTTTTCTTAATGGGCTAGGTTAACATTTCTATGATAAATTCAATGATTTTCGTGACTTGATTTATATAGTAATGATTAGTTTAAAAACTCTCAAGTATAAAGTTGAGCTACTCTCTTATTTATGTAATATTTTTATATCTAATGAATGGAGAGATCAATACCTTCCTTTTGGGCTCCATAAATCTGTTGATAAAAATCAAGGTACTGGCATAAATTGAGACTATATAAAGAGTATTAGGACTAGATATACTGTTCATAAGCGAAACATAAAGATAGACATTTTATAAATCTATCCCAGACTCTTATTGATATTCCTATATTGCCCACAATCACCTCTCAAACAATAGTAGCTTTTGAGTTTGTTTTGTTTTAAACAATGTTACTTTTTTCTTTGTTTTCAGTGCTAGGAATCAAACTCTGGACTCAGGCAAGTTAAGTAGGAACAACTTACATGGGCAACATCCCCAGCCTCAATTTAAATAAAACATTGTGACTAAAGAATAGCATTATATATGATGGGATTATTCACTAAGCAGAGAAAAAGTAATGCTTAACAAATACCTGATGAATGGTAATTTAGTATATATATATATATATATATATACTATATATATATATATTTTGTCCCTCATTCATTCATCCACTCAGGCATTAACATGCCATTTTTACTGTCTATTTTTTTTTTTTGCTAACTTTTGTTTAGTACTCCAATTAAATGTGTACTATTCTGTTTAATTCTGTCTTCTCCATCTCTCAACCATACTTCCCAACCCATGTACATTAATTCATACTTAAGTGGTATTTAAATTTAAGATAAAACTTACCTCTGACACCAAAAATGTTTTAACTACCTTTTGGCTAGATACAGCATTTCCATTTAGGCTTTTTTTATTATTTTAAGTTTGCAATCATTCTAAAAATATACATTTTACTTTTTAAAGTATATGTTTAAAAATCTATAAAATGTGTCTTAGAACCCAATAACTCTAGGATTGCTTATTTTTCTACTTTTTCTATTGGTTTTCCAATAATGATTTATATCCTACATGTCTTGGTTCTGTGTTTTGTGTGTGTACATGTCTGTTTGAGTGTGCAAGTGAATGCAGGAGCTTGTGAGTGCTAAGTATAGGAATTATTGCACACACAGCTAGTTCACAATTTCCCTTAAAAACATATATATTTTACTATGTCATTGTGACTTGGAGTTCTAGGATTTGAAAATACAACACTCAAATTTCAAAGGATGAAAAGATTACAATCTTAATTACAGCTTCTGTAAGAGCCTATCAATTTCTGATTGCCCACTTTCTTTAGCTTATAGCCATTTGGGTCTCAACCAACAGCTTAGCAATGATTTTTTAAACTTTATCTGCCAAAAGTAAAGTGCTTTCTCTGTTTTTAAATACCTTTCTCCAGAGTCAACATGTGTCCCTAAGTGAAAAGCAACTCCACGGTGGCTCACCTCCCTAAGCCTTCCTGCAACCTTGATATTTTTCTTAAAATACTTTTATAAGAGCAGGGGTTGTGGCTCAGTGGTAGAGTGCTTGCCTTGTACCTGTGAGGCACTAGGTTTGATTCTCAGCACCACATATAAATGAATAAATAAAAGTAATGGCCCATCAATAACTAAAAATATATTTAAAAATTTTGTTTGTTCTCTCCCTTCAAAAATCTAGTTTTCACATTTTTACTACTTTTAGTTTCTTTTTTTCTCAGTTAAAATTTTGTTCTTGGTATAAAGTACGTTCTAGAACTCTCCTTTCTCTTTAATGAATGAATGGAAGAGTTTGTGTGTATACCATATAGGTAAATTTTCAAAGATTTAGAGAAAAATTGAAAAGGCAGAACAAAATTTTACTCCAACAGTGAGAAACATGACTGCCATCTTCTTTCATCTATTTGACTTTCAAATTCCAATATACCTGCATAATCTTTTGATTTATTTTTAAATTGTGTTAGCTTAACAATATAGCATTATCCTTTTTACTACTATATTCATCTTAAATAGCAGATTGTTAGCATTCACAAACAAATGTAAAAATCATAAATTTTTATTTTAACACTTAATTTTAAAACATTCTTCATTCCTGACACATTTGCTTCACTGTATGTCAAATAGCAAAATACAGAAAGGCAATTTTAATGTCAGCATGATTGGACATCAGGAGAAAAATTTTGCTCGACTAAGATTTGAAATGTTTACATCTACAGACAATTCACACTGTATTAAAAATCATAGTCATAAATGTTAATACTGTATTTACAGAATTCAAAATTAAAAAGTTATAAAATATTTTCCATGATACTGTAGGACAAAATAAAACCTCCTACATTAAGGATATTTCGGTATTGGCAGGCATTTAATTAAAATCATTTATCGTCTTTTGAGTAATGGGAAGAAAATCTGTATTATGAAATCACTAACCCAAAGAATGCTCAAGTAAATATAATAATATAAAAAAAAACCTAGTATGTGAGATAGAAGGCACATTACCTGATGAAGAGAACAATTCCATAAGTCTTAAAATCCTAAATTTGCATGTTCTCCCAAAAAGTTTTAAAGTATGTGAACCCATTAAATGATAGACTTATAAGCAACATATTTAAACCCAATGACAAAGATGGAGATTCCATTAGTGCTAGTTCAACAATTAGTAAAAAATTTACACAAAAAATTCAACATTTCATAGATGATCTTTATGAAATCATCAGAGAACTAGTACTAATTGACATTTACAGAACAAAATCCCACCACCAAGAAAAAGGGCACTTCTCAAATGCACAAAGAATATTTAACAATCCATGCACAGGTAAAACAAACATTAAAATGTGTCATTATTGATATCATACAAAGTATGTGTTTAGTAATAATGGGGCTGGGGTAAACAGTTGAATGGTACAGGACTCACATTGCATACTTAAAGCACTGCATCTATTCCTGGGCAACATGTATACACACTGACACACATTCACACACACACACACACACAAAAAAAAAAAAAAAGACAGAAAATGTATAACATACCTAATATTTGGCAATCAAAGAGCATAAATCTCAGTAATCCATGAATCAAAGATACAAATAAAAATTTTTAAAAACTTAAGACTATATTGAAGATGTAAGTAAACTCTACAGAGTGCATTTATATAAGGTTGACAGGAACATGTGTAGCATTAAAGGTTTCTATTAAAAATAAGATAGTTTTAAAATAATTAACCTGAGCATTCACATTAAAAAATAAAATTTTCAATCCATGGCACAATATAACAAATATGAAACTCGGAATCAGTAAAACAGATAAAAGAAAATGAGTAAAGAAAATTAAATACGAACCTGAATATTAAAAGAAAACATAAAATTGATAAATTCTAAATCATACTGATTTAAGAGGGGAGTAAAACTTTTCAATTATCAGGAATTAAAGAAGAGGCACCTTGAATGACCCATACATATTATCAGGAAAATGGTATGATACAATGTAACTCTTGATCTTAAAATTTAACAATTTATGTAAAACAGACAATTCCTGGAAACAGATTTTCTATTAGTCATTTAAAATGAAAAGGAAACTTGAACTAGAAACCCTTCTTCTTCAGTCTCCTAATAACTGGGATTACAGGTATGTACCAGCATGTATTGCCTGTGTCTAATTTTTAAACCAATTTCTTATATTGAATAAATAATGTGTGAAATAATATATGTAAAGAAAATGTAATCTCATTTGTATTAATGTATATGAATAAGTACACATACCTTCCTAAAAATGGTCCCTGTGGTGAAAGAAGATTTTCCTGCTTGTAGTGGCGGGTAGGTTCCTCTTAAGTGGCAAGCCTCTGCAGCTAAGCAGCTCTTGATAGCAGGCTCTGCTCACCCAACTTCCAGTAGACGGCAAAAGCTCACCACAAACCTTCTTTTGCAGGTTTCAAGGGTTGCCAATCCCAAGGAAGAAGTCCAACCTTCAAGAAACCACAGCACCTTGCACTGGTGCGTGCAGCTAGTGGTATATATACCTCTTGGGTCAATCCCATTGGTTCAATTTTATGCTAATAAGGGTTCGGGAAAAGTATCCACACTATTGGTCCAAATTTATAAAAGGTCTCTGCCAGTAAGCCCCCAGTGGAAACCGGAGGTGAGGGTGGAGCACCTGAGCTAACCAATAGTGTGTGTCCATTCCCAAACCATCATTAGCACAGAAGCCTTCACCTCCAGCGCACCGTCAGGAACATAGCAGCAGCCACAGAAGCAGGAGCCAAGGTCTACCTTGCCTTGCTGCTACCACCGGAGCCTTAGAAGCCGCCACAGCCATCAACGCTGGAGCTGCCACCAAGCCCAATGCCCCCAGTGGAGCACTGCTGCTGCAGGAGTCACTAAGGCCCATGCCCTAGGAGCCACCACAGGAACGGGAGACACCATGGCTACCAACGCCAATCTGGGATCCCAGCTAACGCTGTCACAGGAGCTACCAACACCGCTGCTGTGGGAGCTGTCTCTGCTTCAGGAGTCCCTGTCACCCCCTCCAAGGCCAACGCAGTAGGACTGTTGTGGGGGTAATGTTGAAATCCCTCCTTTCTTTGGCTACATATTATTCCTCAGAAATCTAATTATTGATATTTGAACACTTCTTTTCTACTGGGAGTTAGCATCTTTACTCTCTTCGAATTCCCAATAGAAAGGAAGTGTTCTGTATTTTGAGTGGAAAACCAGCTGGTCCCCAGATGGACAGTTCCTACTTAGATGTTCCCCTTGGGCCAATCAGCTGGGGATGAGTCAGGAGAGAGTGGATAGCAATGTGGTCCTGTTGTCTACACCACACTGTCTACAGCCTGGTGTTTGGAGACCTAAATAATAGAGGGGTCTCATTCTTGCATGTCAGCTGTGAATTTGCTCCTCACTCTGCTTCTTAAATCTCTGTTTCAAGTTCTTCCTTTATCTGCTCCCCTTGGTGGTAGATCTCCTACTGACTAGTCTATTGGGTTTCAAGTGATCCTTTCAGGTCTGATGTGTTCCCTGACATGCTCTCTCCCATCCCCATTCTTGAGTCTCATTTAACCATATCCATTTGGCATCTTTTCCCTACTACTTCTACTGCTATTTTTGCTGCTACTTGTGATAGCTACCAATTTGGAGATTTTATAAAATGATAGACCCTGCTCTATTCTTTTTTCTGCATTATCCCATTTAGTCTTTGTAAAATCTTATATGGTGCTAATATCATTATTTTCTTTTTATAGATAATAATATGAAGTTTATTATAATGAGAGCAACACACAACCCAAGGTATCAGTGTGTCCTAAGTGAGCTTGGCTCTGCAGGTCAATTTTCCCAAGTATTCTGTTACATTTATAAATGACTGAACACTGTTAATGCCTTATGATGATTGACTCTTCTGCTCAGGAGGAACCACCTTTTGTGGTCCCTGTGTGATATCTCTCTAATTATATTTTTTTATGTTTTTTATTGGTACATCATACTTATACATAATGGTTGGTTATCTTGTTTCATATTTGTACATGCCAATCATATAACAGCATAATTTGACCAATATCATTCACTACAATTTCCCCTTTCCCTTTCCTCCTCTCTCCCATGTCCCTTTCATCTGCTCTACTGGTCTCTCTTCATTTTCATGAAATCCACCTTCTACCCTTTTTCCTTTTTCTCCCTAGCTCCCACTTATAAGAGAAATATATGATGCTTGTCTATCTTTGAGTTTGGCTTATTTTTCTTAAGATAATGTTCTTGAATTTCATCCATTTCCCTGCAGTGTCATAATTCTATCTTCTTTGTGCCAAAATAAATCTGCACTGTGTACATATGCACATTTTCTTTATCCATGTATTAATTGATGCACATCTCTACAGTCTTCATAATGTGGCTCTTATGAATTGTGAGGCTAAAACTAAGGTTATGTATGTGTCATTATACTATGAAAACTCTAATTCTTTAGGATGAAGACTGAGGAGTGGGAAAGCTCGATCAAATGGAGGTTCCATTACTACTCTTTTGAGGAACCTCTATACTAATTTCTATAGTGTTCATACTAATTTACAATGCCACAAATAGAGTAGAAGTGTTTGTTTTTCTCCACACCCTCTCCAGTGTCTATTATTGTTCATATTCTTTACAGCTGCCCCTCCAGCTAGAGATTAACTCTTAGTGTAGATATAATTTACATTTCCCTAGTTGCTAAATATTTTGAACATTTTTTTTCATTTTTTTGGTCATTTGTATTTTTTTCCTTTCAAAAAGTATTTGTTTAGATCATTTGCCCGTTTATTGATTGGGTAATTTTTGGTATTAATTTTTTGAGTTTTTTTTACATATTCTGGATGTTAATTCTTCATCAGAAGAGTAGTTAGCAAAGATTTTCTCAAATTCTATAGATTCTTCTCGTCCTTAATTGTTTTCTTTGCTGTGCAGTTAAACAGTTTAATTTGATTAAATTGTTTGTTTCTCCAATTTATTAATTCTTGGTATTTTTACTGAGCTTTAAGTGTCCTATTGAGAAAATTTTTGCCTTCACCTATATCTTGGAGTGTTGACCCTACATTTCCTTCTAGGAATTGCACAGTTTCTGGTCTAATCCCTAGATCTTTAATCCATTTTGTGTTGACTTCTGCTTAGGGTAAGAGATAAGTATCTAGTCTCATCATCCTACTTATGGATAATCAGTTTTCCCATCAACATTTGTTAAAACTTTTATCTCTTTTCCAGTATAGGTTTTTGGGCATCTTTGTCAAGGATCAGATGACTATAGATGTGTGGGTTTGTTTCCTTGTCTTCTATATGTCTGTCTGTTTTTTTATGCCAGTGACATGCAATTGCTGTTACTATCACTCTGCAGTATAAATTGAAGTCGTCAGGTATTATGATACCTCCAGCATTACTTGCTTATTTGTTTGTTTGTTTTTTACTTAGAATTCCTCTGGCTGTTCTGGTCTTTTACTCTTCCAGATGAATTTTAAGACTATTGTATCTAGTTCTATGAAGAATGTCATTGACATTTTGTTGGGTATTTCACTGTATCTATATATTGATGTTGGTAGTATGGCCATTTTAACAGTTTTAATTCTTTCTGTCCATGAACATGGGAGGCTTTTCATAGTCTTCTGTCTTTTGTAACTTCTTCAGTTTTATATAGTCTTCATTGTAGAGGTTTTTGCCTCTTTTATTGTTTTTATTCCTTTTTTGTTTATTTTTGTTTTAGGTGATGTGAATGGGATTCTTTTCCTGTTTTTTTTTTTTTTTCTCAGCAGAGTCGTTATTGGTATATAGGAAAGCTCTTGATTTTCATATGTTGATTTTATAATCTGCTACTTTGCTAAATTTGTTTATTAGATCTAGCAATCTTCTGGTGGAGCCTTTTGGATCTTCTAAGTATAGGATATATCATCTGTAAACAGTGATGACTTGATGTTGTTTTTACTATTTTTATCCCTTTTATTTTTTCCTTGCCTAATTCTTGGCTAGAATCTCTAGTACTATACTGAATAGGAGTGGTGAGAGGGACATTCTCTGTTGTTTCAGAATTTAAAGTAAATACTTTCAAGTAAATACCCATTTACTATGATGTTGGTTTTGGCTTTCTCATAGATAGCCTTTATTATGTTGAGACAAGTTTCTTTAATTCCTAATTTCCTCAGTGTTTCTATCATGAATGACTGCTGGAGTTTTTCAATGACTTCCTCTTCATCTACTGAGATGATTAAGGGTTTTTTCCCCCCTCAATTCAGGGGTGAATTCCATTTATTGATTCATGTATGTTAAACCATTCTTGAAACCTAGAAATAAAACCAACTTGCTCATGATATACAATCTTCTTAATACATTATTGAATATGATTTGCTAATAATTCATTAAAGATTTTTGCATCTGAGTTTATCAGGATTACTGGTCTGTAGTTTTCTTTCCTTGATTTTGATTTGTTTAGATTTTCTAGCACAATGGGCAAGAAAAATAGAACACATGTATTTAGTGTTTTCTTAGTTGGAAGCACAAATAAAGCTATTATATACTTATTCTGTTGGCACTTACTATTTTTCAACCTTCAGTTCCATCTAAAATATGGCTATGTATGAGAAATGTCTTTGAGAATCAGTTGATGCACTCTGATGCACAGACATATACCTACCTCTTATTCTAAAGCAATAAGAACAGAAAATGGTGCAAAGTAGTATCAGTGTTGAGGACTTCACCAACCTGCCCTCTGAGAACTTTACTCTGCATTTGAACTAGTTCCTGAATTTCAACAAAGAGACATTTGGAACTGTATACTTTTAATTATCAATCAGGTGTGACTAAGTAATAGTTCTTTCTTCTCACTTTTTAAAAATTAGTTTTCTCACTAGAGAATGAGGTTAATAATCTCCATCCTACTTTTTCACTTAGCTGTATTGTGAGGATAATAAACACTAAAGCACTGTATAACATTGTAAAACCCAAATAAGTGCTATTGTAACAAGAATTTAGAGGCTGCCTTTGTTAAAAGTACTGACTCTTTCCTTGGGATTACAAATGTCCAATGGGTTAAAATGAGATAACAATATTGACATATCTGTCTCTTTCGCTCTGAGTCACCTTGCATTCCAGGAACATTATGTCTAATCCTAAATGTCTTGTGATGAGAGGAAATTATCCCTCAGTCAACAGCAGCTTTATTTCAGGAAAGACCCTGTCTGACTGAGATAATGATCAACCAGACCACTCTGATCAAAATGGCTTGAGTATGCATATTTCTGGTCCCCTTATCTATATAATCTGGAAGTCTGGGATATGTCAGTATCCTGAAGACAGGGCAGAGATGCTTCATCTCACTTGTCTTCCTAATCTGGTCATATTGATTAAAATTCCTTTATTTGGCTGAGGTTATGGCTCAGCAGTAGACCACTCACCTAGCACATGCAAGTCCCTGGCTTCAATCCTCAGCACCACATAAAAATAAATAAACAAAATATATTGTGTACAACTAAAAATAAATATTGAAAATTTCTTTATTTTTTATCATCATTCTTCTTTCTATTTTTGGTTTTTTTGGGGGGGAACTTGGCCAGAACTTGTTTCTTGGTACCTCCCAAGTAGGGCCCCTGGTTTTCAACTCCGATAACACTATTATTATGTCATTTTACTATTCCAATCCATAGTGTAGGCTACTAAATGAGTTAGGAATAAAGAAATATTTTTTTCTGCATTTAAAATTGATGCAGCTTGACTTTTATCCCTAAAGAATCTATTTTCCTCCCAAAAGAAATAGAAAAAATACCTAGAAACATTCTCCCTTCATTATTCTGACATCTCTGTCAAGAACAAGAAATCTGGATTTCTTCCCTGCTATGTTGTTTTTATCCTATCTTCATCTCCAAAGCTGAATAGGATGCCTCTTTTGATAGATTCTACCTCCTACACATATTCCCCTATATACAAAATAATTTGATTTTAAAATATGCCATTTCCTCTGACAGAAACAAATCTGGCCCATGGGAAATGTGTGGATAAGTTCTGGAATAGGTGAAGGATGACCCCTAGTCTTACTAATAGATAGGGATTCATTTTTCTTGTGCCCAAGAAATAAATCAGGTCATCATATTTCTCTGTTCTCCATTAACCTGAGTTTGTTTGAAGAGTAATCATAGGTTATGACATGACAGGTAAGTCATCTACTTCATTTAAAAGCTGGATTTCAATTCTAGCACCATTAATCCTTATCCATGTAGCTTTATGTAAATAGTTCTGACTTTTGGGGCTGAATTTTCCTTATCCACCTAAAAATATAATGTTAGTTCATGCTTAGTGAAATAAGCCAGACTCAGAGAGTCAGAGGTTGAATGTTTTCCTTCATGTGTGGAAGCTAGAAAGAAATTAGGAATAAAAAATAAAAGAAGATCTCATAAAAATAGAAGGGAGAATTATGGGGTAAAGGAAATGAATCTAGGGAAGGGAGGAGGAATGGGAAGGGGAAAGAACTGCAGATTGAAATTGACCAAGTTGTGCTAAGTGCATGTATGAATAAATCACTATCAATTCTGCTTTTTTATATATAATGCCTCAATTATAAAAACAGTAAATGAATAGAAGGAAGAGCAATAGAATTGAGAAAGGTGATCCAGAGAGTGAAGGTGGGAGGGAAAAAAGAGGTACTGGGGATTTAAATGGAAAAAATGTTATATGTATTTATAAAATGTTGAACTCCACTTCTATGTATAACTAATAAAAACATTGAAATGACGTTAATGGTAATAAAATTTATTTCACAGAGTGGTTGTGAATGATAAATTAGGTTTAGCACTTGGTACAATGCCTGGTGCATAGCACATCCTCGTGAGTTGTAGCTGTTGTCATTTCATCACTGCCATTTTATTAGGGGTAGTGGGAAACACAATGTTGACCTGAAATGGTGAAAATCTTTGTCTCTTCAGGACACCCAGGTGGCTCCCATCATGTATTCAGCTCCTTAGGACCTTTGCCCTGCTCTAGTTTTCCCCAGGACTCTGCACTGAAATGGAACTACAAAGCCAGAAGGAATTTCTCTAGCAGCTTCTGAGTGTTAGAGCCTATTCTGTGACAAGCTGTCCTCATTGAGTCATTATGAGCCCAAGGTATTGAGATTTCTTTAGATTGGAGCCTGGATCACAAAAGCCCCTAACTCATAAAGTTGTCCTTACAGAGTGAGCAGCCTGGCTGATATCTGGCAAGAGAGAGACAATGAGAAATTCTAATTTTCTTCAAGCCTTGAGTCATTTATAGTTGATAAACTATAAGGACATCTTCATCCTACACCATGCTAAATTAATAAAATATCTTTTTAACTAAAACTGTCATGCCTGAAACATCTTTTGATTCTAAAGGCTTTCTTTGTGGACCAAGTACTATGTTACTATTAGTTAAAGAAGCCAGATCTTAACATTTTAAGCCATGCAAATGAGCTTTGTATGAGAAAAATGGGCAGCTGACAAAGCTGTTGGCTTCTTGCTTGAACCTACAGCCTCCATCTCTATGCAGACTTAATCTCTTTCATTCAGTATAGAAAAGGAAAGCTAGAGTTTAATTACCTGTTATTAGTCATTTACTTGAAAGAGTTCTTAAAACATCTGGGTGATATAAAGATATGACTGTTTCAGTAGGCACTTAGCCAGTAAAATGGAGACAAGATTTGTGTGAATGCTGTTTGATAGTGATATTCTTCTGTTCACCTTCTACCATGTGTGTTAAATTCTCTTTCATCTTGCAGTTCTTCCTTCCTCTCCTTCCTTCCTCTCTTCTCAATCCAAGATTTATAATGTTTGCTTTTTGTGGTTTTTTTAGAAGAGATAATGCTATTTGCTGTTCAGGAATGATGGATTTGTTTTTTTTCATGGGATCATACATTGAAATGATGTATTTTAATTTATGTCTGAATATACATAGGAAGACTTTCTGGCAGTCTTTCCTTTAATTCCCAGGCAAAGAAAAGCCACCTCCATGATCTTTCCCATCATTTTCCAACCAATTAGCTGCTACTTCCATTTGCTTTCTAGGCACTGTTTTCTTTTAACATGATGGAAAGCTAATGTCATTGTGCCAAATAGAGGTGGTTTGTACAATGCTGTTTCTCTAAATTGAAACACTTAAAGGCAGAGATGATTGTGAATTTCTGTTTCCTCCATATGCAGCTAGGTTCTAATCCAATGCCCAAAAGACTATTCGTTCAGGAAACACCAAGTGAGTCATGCATGCCTACTTAGGACTAGGATGAAGAGGGTCATGTGAAGATGCTAATGTTTTGATAGGTGTAGTGCTAGAATGGAACTACACACAGCTACCCAGAGGAAGGAGATCTGACTAGACTGAACAGTGTGTGTGTGTGTGTGTGTGTGTGTGTGTGGTGGGGGGCAGCTGGGGGGTAAGGGCATTGCAGCTACAGCTGTGCTCCCAGCTACAGTGGTATTTTCCAAGAGTACAGCATGTACCCAGTGGTATAGATCAGATGGTAGGGGAAATTGTGTTACCAACTTCAGATCAGAAAATCATCCCATGGGAAACTCAATGTCTCAGAGCTGAGTGCTGGGGAGAAAGAAAGACTTTACTGAGTGGTGGAAGAAAGAAGAGGGAGCTTAGCTTACCAGTCAGCAGGAGGTTGATGAGTTACAGATACAGGACAGGAGTGATGAGAGAGATGGATAGGATAATGAAGGAAAGGAGAGGAATAATCAAGTCTTCTCTGGGAATTGGCAGAGAGCTTGCAGGTATTCCTATGCCACCTTTTTTCAGTCCTCCATGGTTTGTTTTTTGTGTTCATCATGGCTGGTAGTTGAGGGAGGAGTGAGAGAGAGACAGACACAGAACCCTGTGCAGTCTGGGTCATGTTAATTCTATATTAATTTTAGGCAAAACATTTCCAAAATGATCCATGTGTCTAGATGCAGAACTTGGTAGAGTCTGGCAAAAGGTTAAGGTAACAAAGGAGACAGACACAGAATAAAGACTGAGATTTTCAGACTTTTCATCCTATTGCAGTTACTGATTAGATATCTGTAGGCCCAGGTGAAGACTCAGTGGTGTAATCAGGAAAAGTGGCCTTTAGGTCCCTGAAGAGTAGCCCAGGTAATCATTATCATAACCCACTCATCAAGGTGTGAGCTAGGCAAAGCTAGTAAAGACCAATAATGCATGTGACCAGCCATGTGACCTCCCAAATTAGTGCCTTTTAAATCAACTAACAGCAATTGAAGCTATAGTGTTTATTTAGGGTTTTAATTTAGAAAAAAGTTTTATACATTGGAAACATTTTAGGGGATAATTTTGAGTCAGAAATGACAATATTTGTTACCTAAGAGGGCACAGATTTATCCAACTTGTGATCTGTTTTTCTAATAGATGTTCATCCCACAAGAAGAATATTAGTAAAAGTAGTTTAGGTTCATTCACAACTACTGTCCATGAAAAAAAAATTTATTTGGTGCCAAATTAGGCAAGAATCAGGCAGCAAGCCAATCATATCTTAATTACAATATCATATTAAAACAAGGTAATTTATTGCAATCAGTGCTAACACAACTTATTTATAAACTGTTATTATATGCATTAGTGTCCTACAATATATTTTATTCCAGGCTGGGACTATAAGTGTTTCATTATATTCTAAAGTGAAAGGCCATTAACCTACAATTTTTCATGCCATCTTGCCCCTACATGGGATTCTTTTCTATTCAGAACAGAATTTTTAAGCTCTTTTAGGTTATTTATCTGTTACTATTTAGTTTCTCTGTGGATCTTAATAGGCTACAATCACAGATTGTTCAACCCGTGTGACCTGTATTGTGGGCAACTGGCCTTTTAAAAAAATATCTGGAATGGGTCCTGAATGGGGTCAGGCCTCTTTATTTGTCTCTCCTTCCTGGGCTTCCTGGGTGTTAGTGATTATAGAAGCCAATATGTATTTCCTAGTTCTGAACCCTTGCAGGTCTTGGCAACTCTACAAAGATACTTAGAACATAGTGAAACAAGTTGTGGGACAGCTCCACCAGCAAGATGACCTCCTATTTTCAAAGCCAGCACATGGCTTAGTGTTGGGAGGTCTTGTTCTGCAAGCTGAGTGTGGATAGTGTTTAAGCCTAAGCCTAGAGTTCTGAAGGAACAATCTCCATGTTGGCAGCTTCTCCCAGAGAAAGCTCATTAATTGATGCAGTGAACATAGAGACTGAGTGGAGGGCAGTTGTCACTGGAGAAACTTGTGCTTAAATACCTGGATGAATCAACTCTAATCTGCCTCCACTGCTCAGAGAGTGACAGAATCTTCATATGAAGAAGAGGAAACTATTTATAGTTTCTGCTATCAATGTGCCAGAAACTGCTGAGTTGAGTATGTTTAATTATGTTTCTCAATATAGTTTCCTGACTCTTCCAAACTAGGTATTAATACCAAGCTCATTTTATATACAAAGAAACTGAGGCTCCATTCCCTCTATATTGCATCATGCTGTATTTGTCTTTTTTACATTATGCAACATTTACCAAGGGTGAGTTGTCCTTTCTGAAGATTAATTCTATAAATTTTCTTTTCTGGTACTTAGGCCTGTACTCACTGTATTACTACAGTCTTTTACACAGGAGGCAGTAGAAGGAAGGGGGATGTTTGTGGAATGATCGTGACATGATTGTGGACCCTTCTTGTATGTGTGCATGAATTTGGGGCCAGAGAATAAGGTAGGTTGTGTCCTGGCAGTGCAGACCATGGCCCACACAGCAAGAATATGGCCCTTGATGGAAGCTTCTACACCCTGGGTCAGAGCTGATTGATATTTTGCATACTAGTCTAGTTTAAAAAATAGGATAGCAAATGTGGCCACATGCATGTTGATTATTTGTCTCTGAAAGAAAAGAAATATTTTAAGGGCAGTTCACATTTCTAAATATAGATTTTTTTTCTTTGTTTTCTTAAGAAGCCTTCATAAAAGGAGGACAGGTTTCCCAACAACTGATAGTTTTCGTATTGGTGTGCATTTTGGAATCAAACAGTACACTTCCACCAAATTACTTCTCTAATCCCCCTGCTGCTATACCAAGTCTCTTGGTGGAGTTTGTGCCAATCTCTAGTGCCTGCCTTGTGGGGCCTGGGCTAGGGGTTCTTTTGTCACCTGGTGGTGGGAGAGCCCCAGGAAGGCAGGCTGGCTCCCTCCCTGAGGGTCACTCCCTTGGTTTGCCTTTGGGATGGAAGGACAGTGAGAATATCGTCCACCATTCTGGTGGTCAGCTTTCCCAAATGCCAAGGCTGTGTGGAGGACAGGGAACACCAAGGAGATGTCCTCTAGGATCCTGGACACCAACATTTAGCCATAAGAATTCATTTTGAAAAAAAATAATTCATTTCAAAATTTTAAAAAAGTAATTTCCAATTAGTGAGAGCATGGCTTCCATTCTCTTCAAGATAATAAAATATAAATAAATAAATAAATGTTAAAAATAAAAATAAAAATTAGTCACACTCACCTGGTGTTGAAACTCTATTCTACTGCTTATTAGGTGCAGATCCTGGGAAAGATTTTAAAAATTCCCTTTTGATCAAACTCATCATCTGAAAAATGGGAATAACACTAACTGTTGCACAGAGTTGTAGATAATGGCTACTGAGAACTCTTACATCATTGGGGCTGTGATTAAATGAGATGATGAGATGATATGAAAAGAAGATATTATCACTGTGCTAAGTTTAAAGGAAGCATCAAAGGATAGCTTCTATATTATTAGGACTTTGATAAGAAATATCTACTGTTGATGTCTTTCTCCTTATACCTTAAAATCAATGAAGACACAATTGAACTTTTAAAATGAAGGTCCATCTTCATACATATAAAAATATACCTATGAGATCAGTTATATCCAAACATTTTACTATTTCCATCCACATTCTCTCTCTTGCCTCCTTTATATACCAAATAATCTCCAAATACTTTCACAGCAACAAAAATTATTTTTTTTTTCGCACAAGGGATTGAACCCCAGGGGCGCTTAAACACTTAGACATAACCCTAGTGTTCTCTCTCTCTCTCTCTCTCTCTCTCTCTCTCTCTCTCTCTCTCTCTTATTTTTATTTTGAGACAAAGTCTCACTAAGTTACTTAGGAGGCTGAAGCTGGCCTCAAACATCTGATCCTCCTGCCTCAGCCTCCTGATGCACTGGGATTACAAGTGTGTGCTGCTGCATCCAGATTCATGTTTCTATATGCTTAAAATGTGCACTAACTCAGGTACAATAACTCACCTGTCCTTCACACCTGTCCTGTGTTGAAGGTGCTAGTCTCATTTCACAGTTGGGGAAACACTCTCAAAAAGGGTGGGAAATCTGCCAAGGTGGCACAGTCTGTTAGTAGAAAAGTTGAAATGGAAACAGCCCTTCTCATTCTTTCCCACCACACAAGTCTCTGACAAAGAAGAAAATGCATGGTTGAATCTCCCTTCAACTTCTATTTTTCCCTTCCTGGTATGCAATATCTTAAGCTTCTGCAGAGAGCTCTCCAAGGCCTCAGAGAGTAGAGAAGCATCCCAATTGACATTGCCACCAGTACAGGAAGCATGGTGAACTCCCCCTCCTGTTCAGTCATGGTTATATCCCCTTTATTTAAGCAGGGAAATCAGGCAGCTGGAATGAAGCATTTTCTATAGGGGAAAACTGAGTCACTCGCATTTTGGGGATTTCCACTCTAACCTCCCTCTATGCTGATAGATGGCAAATAGCTCCCAGGCTTTGGTGGCTCATCTGCATATTGGCAGCTTGTCTGCAGTTCCATTCAGTTCCAGGAGTCATACTCTTTTATTTCCTTCCTGTTTCAGAAATTACCATTAGACTTTATGAGCATCCAAAGTGAGGAAAAGATTGTGTGGGTTTCCTCTTTCAATTCTGAAGATGGGATTTTTGAACTGGAGTCTATGGCCAGTGTATCTGGTGCTGTCTTTGTTAAAGGTGAAATAGCACCTTCAAAATGACACAGATTTTATTCACTTGTTTGAGAAAAAGTAAGGGAAAGGAAAAGGGGAGAAGAAGGGTGAAAAGAGGGGAAATGCTAGAAAAGATAAAGGCTGACAGGAGTGAAAGGTTAGAACCCTGACAGCATAAAGTGCAGTATTAAAAGTTCTTCTCATCTCTTAGATATGTGTTAGAATTACGTGTTAGGTTTTTAAGAAATACTGAGTATGGGCCTCACCCCACACTTACCGAGTTAGAGTCTTGGGATTAGCACCCAGGCTGAATTTGTAAAGTCTCTCAGGTGTTCAAAATGAGAGTCAAGTTGAAAAACAACTGAGTTCAATCCCATAGAGTCCTCCACCTCAGAGTTTCAGACTCAAATAGATAATCTTAATGCAAACACATCTGCATGAGGACATGTAGTAAGAGAAGGTTCTAGACCAAACACAATAGCCATAGATAACATCAAGTATGACATGAGAAACAAATGCAAAGATGAAAAAATAAACATAAATTGTCAGGGATGAGAAAAGGCATCTTGGTTTTATTACATCTGGTTGATAGGAGAATAGATTCTGCTGTTCATTTTTTAAAGTTGTAAAACAGGTAATGTTTTAACTCTTTCATTATTGTGATGTATTTAAAACCATATAAAATTATACAAAGAAATTATCTAGAAGGCATGCAATTTATTTTAAAGCTATACAACATTTCATTTTTATCCCAGAGTTGTGAATAACAAAGTCCTACATAACACTGCATTTGTTGTCCAGGAAAAATGGAAGTATAAGTAATATGCTCTGAACATGTATGAGCGTATATTCACAGTCATATTTAAATGAATTCCAAGTGGTCACATATCAAGTGAAAAGAAGTCAAAGATTTACAGTCTGGTAAGGAGAGGTTCTCTGAGGAGCACTCTGTGGAATGCATTTCTCTTGACAGTAGCTCTGGTAGACTCAATTCAATTCTAAGCATATTTCTTTAATCCTGGCCTCTCACAGGGTCAGAACCATTATTGTAGGAGACCCAGGGACAATGATTATTGAAAGGTCTGTGACAAACTTTCTCTGGAAATTGTTTTTTTTTTTTTTTTTTTTTAAATCTTTTGATCATGCTCAGAAACCCTGATTCACCTTGGTTGAAAAGTCCCAGGACTACCTCTATTTCAGCATAGGGGACAAACTGAGTGCAGCTGGTGGTCTTCAGATGGTAAATATGCCAAAAACTCTGTTGAGGGATTTGGGGGTTTTTGTTTGTTTGTTTGTTTGTTAAATTGGCTGCTTAGGAAAGTGCTTAATCAGCTTTGAATATTCTTTGTATCACTTCAGGAAGATTCATCTGGGTAATTTAAGGACATGGTCTGGAAGAGAATTTTCAGAATTGGTAGGATAAACATTTTGAAATCAGATGGTCGAAAGGATCCTGTGGTTAGCCTTCACCTGAGACAATTCTCAACAGGTGGCCCAGTGACAATGATTCAAGGCAGCTCTTAGGTGCTGCCTGTTAACTTAGGATCATTTTGGTATTTGCCAGCAGCTTACCAGATTCTTTTGTTGTTTGTAGTTTGGGTGTTTACATTTACAATTATATTTCATAGTGATATTTATTTGATCTCTTTCTTCCAAGGTTTTTACATCCTTTCTGGTCTATTTTTGATTTATTTTTAGATTTTAATTTTTTGGTGCAAGGGATCAAACCCGTGACATTGGTTTCAATGTGTCAGGTGATATTTCTAGTGCAGGGTTAAATAGTAAACAGCAGAGACAGCCACATTCTTGATGTGTTGATCTATATCCGGGCATCACTGTGTTGTTTACCCAATGAAAATGATGAAGGTTGAAGAATGATGAAGGTTGCCATACCTCTCAGTCCCCAGATCAAGTGACAGTATCAGGTTTTATGTGACAAGACCACTCAGGCATTCCTGGAATAAACTGCAGAATTGACAGTACCATGGAAGCTCAACAAATGTCAGCTACCATTATTTTCTCTTTAGGTTTATATAAATAATATGATTCTTTTATATTTCACACAATGAGGTTGGGGGGACCAAAGGCCTTGGGGCAAAGAAAAGAGCACGAGCCTGGCTGGGCCTAAAAAAAATGCTGCAGTACCTTTTATGAAGTAAATAAATGAATAAACTAATTTCTAGACTGAAAAATCACCACAGTAAACACACCTTATCTCTCTCTGTATTTGTAAATTTTGAGATATATGCCCTGTAAGAAGCATTTTCAAATGTTCTTACACATTTGAAACTGAGTATTTAAGTGACAAAGCTAGATGACTAGAGGAGATTTCAACCCTCAGAGAGTCTCACTACCCACTACACTCAGTCTACCAGCCATGAAGACTTTGAAGGGTAGGGGACCCAGGGGAACTCAACCCTGTTGCCCCTTCCTGTGGGTCAGCTCTCTCTGCCATTTGCAGTAGGTCACCTTCCAGACCAGTGATTTGTACAGGAGAGACAGCAGCTCCTTTTCTTGTTCACTAGACTCAGAAACTGAGACATGTCTTTTTTTTTTCTTTTTTTTTTTCTTTCTCTCTCTCTCTCTCTCTCTCTCTTTTTTTTTTTT
>NW_025999991.1:6218-7553 GCF_001458135.2 Marmota marmota marmota | reverse complement strand
CCCCCTATCTCTTTCTGCCTCCCCCTCGCTCCCTATCACAAGTGCGGAGTTAAGTTCCAACCTCCCTCTCCTGCCTCGTGGACTTCTCTCGCGTATCGGAGAGCAGCCCCTTCCAGCCCCGAGGGTGACGGTGCTGGGAAGGAAAGGGGACAGGCGAGGAGACTGGAGGTAAGTAGGGCCCGGGTGGCGGGGGTGGGGGGTGGGAGATTGGATTGGGATGAGGGGTGAAGACAGTGAATGGGGACGCGGGTTCCGGACTCAGGTCGGACACTAACTGCCAGCCAGTGAGGATGCTCCAGTCCCTTCGCCTGCCCCAACCTCTTCACCCCGCCTTAACCCACTCCACTCCACCCTGGCCAGGGCGGGGGGAATGTAAATGCTGCTGGGTCTCAGAGCTAGTGATTCTGCAATCTTTGTAATGTTTTGAAGGACCAATAAAAATAAATAAATAGATAGATAGATAGATAGATAGATAGATAGATAGATAGAAACTGAGACTTGTCTACAGGCTGAGGATTATAAATAGGGTGAGAAGCCAGAGACCCCACAAAGGCATGATTTCTCAACTCACTCCAGGGTATACAGGTGTGTGGGGAATGGAGGAGAGACTAGGCAACAAGAGAGGAATGGCAGCAAAAAAAAAAAAAAAGACATTCCCACTGAGGTCTGCCAGTGAAGGAAATGAAGATATTAGTTTACCAGGAAACTCTGTTATATTCTTGAGCCTGGTTATTTTACCATGTTTAAAGGAAGGTGAAAGTATTTTTTATTTAGAAACTGTTATAATAAGTTATACTTAAATTAAATTTATAATTATATGCATGATGGGGTATAAAGTGATGTTAATGATTTTACAAATAATTAAATCAAGATAATTAACATATGTCACCTTGTGTGAAGGTATTTCAAAGTGTATAAATACTCACCCCTATTATTTAATAGTGAGATAGCGGTTAAGATCCTTTCCTTGATAATCTAACAACTCTATGTATGAGCTCCATCTCTGTCAGTTATGGGTTGTGTGATCTTGGGCCAGTATATTAATTAAGCCTTCATTTTCATATTTGTAAAGCAGCAATAATACACCACCCTCCTTCTTAAGGTGCTTGTGTAGATGAAATGAGAAAATGTACATGGAAGTACCATGGAAGCTCAACAAATGTCAGCTACCATTATTTTCTCTTTAGGTTTCTATAAATAATATGATTCTTTTTATACTTCACACAATGGGGGGGGGGTATCCAAGGCCTTGGGGCAAAGAAAAGAGCTATTTATATCCCTGTAGTTTTTAATGATGTTGAGAACTATAATACAACTTCCTATAAAATACATTTT
>NW_025999991.1:0-5047 GCF_001458135.2 Marmota marmota marmota | reverse complement strand
ATATATATATATATAATCAGCTATAAAATGATCATGCAAAGCAATATTCAGTACTAGTGAATATAATATGCATATACTAATATAGACATTTAGGCTTTTTTCATATTGTATTCTATTTTAAACACATTAGTCAAAATCTAGAAGAGGAAAATTCCAAACATAAAAAGGACACTTATTGGAATAGCAAGTGAAATATTTAGCTTACATTATGACACATTCATGAAGCCCATGGGTCAGCACACTTTTTTTTTTTTTTTGTAACAGGATAGTAAATCCTTTAGAATTTTCAGACTGGTAGTTCTCTGTCCCAACTACTCAACTCTGGTGTTGTAGCAAGAAAGCGATTACAGACAACTTATAAAATAAATTAGTGTGATTGTGTTACCATACAATATTGTTTATATTGGCTTGTGATGCTAAGGCTGGAAGACCTCATGATTCTCAAAGCCAGCTTCAGCAAAAGCAAGGTGCTAAGCAACTCACTGAGACACTGTCTCTAAATAAAATACAAAATAGGGCTGTGGATGTGGCTCAGTGCCCCTAAGTTTAATCCCCAGTATCCCCTATTGGAACAAACAAACAAACAAACAAACAAACAAAAATAAGTGGCGGGCCAGATATGGCCTGTGAGTTTTGTGTTACCTTTATTAAGTATATATGTGTGTGTGTGTGTGTGTGTGTGTGTGTGTGTGTGTGTGTGTATATATATATATATATATATATAGAGAGAGAGAGAGAGAGAGAGAGAGAGAGGAGGGTGAGGGAGAGAGGGAGGGAGAGTGTGTGTCACGCATTGTATTCAGGATGTTTTGGTAAAATGTGAAAGATGAAAAACTAAAATGATTCACTGAACTCTTCATAAACAAGTTTAAGTAAATATGATCTCTGTACTATGTAACCATTTGTACACTGTTAACAAATGAAGATGATTCTGTGAATATATGGGTATGTTATATACATGTAATATGTTACAAGTATTTAATGTTTAAATCTTATACATATTATGAAAAGCTTCAAACTATATTGGGCTCTTTCCTTTCACAGCTACAGCTGCAGCCAGAAGGAAGCTGAGGCTTCAGAAGAGGCTTGCCTCCAGTGTCCTCTGCTGTGGCTAAAAGAAGATCTGGTTGGATCCCAGTGAGACCAATGTAATCTCCAAGGCCAACTATCAGATCTGGATCAGATCTGGAAGCTGATCAAAAATGGCTGATCATCCACAAAACAGTGACTATCCATTATGGGGCTGCATGTCAGAAAATTACCTTGGCTCCCCAGAGGCACAGACATGTGGGCATAGGTAAGCAGAAGAGTACAGCTAATGCTCCAATGCAGGAGAAGTTCACCTTCGTGCAGAGGATGCAGATTCTGTGTAGGCTGCTCAGAGATACCGTGAATCTAACATTTACCACCATATATATCACAGCCTCTACCTGAAGGTAAAGGGCAATGTGTACAAAAACAAGTGGATCCTCATGGAGGATATCCACAAGCTGAAGGCAGGTAAGGCTGACAAGAAGCTTCTGGCTGACCAGGCTGAGACCTGCAGGTATAAGAACAAGGGAGCACACAAGCGCTAGGAGGAGCGCTCCAGGCCAAGGAGGTGGACATCATACAGACTCTGTCCAAGGAGGAAGAGACCAAGAAATAAAGCTCCCCTCTTGTGTTTGTATATAGTGGCCTTGGTGATAACATAAATACTCCTTGGACTATAAACAAACTTTATCTGTTAAAAAAATAAAAACTATATTGTACCAAATTTTTAGAAGTTAGAAGTTTTCTAAATCATCCTTTTTACAATAAAAGAAATACAATTAATCTGGTCTTTGATTTGTGAGGTTTAAAGAAGTCATGTTACTTGTGTTAAAACCAGTAATAGTTCATCACTCTCCAAATATTTCTGCTCTGTTGCACATACTTTGATTTTTTTTAATCTTCAACACCGTTCTGAATTTCGTTCACCATTACATAAAATGTTCAAATTTTCAGCATTGAATTTTATTGGAAATGTATAATTGTCTCGTTGAAACTCATGTCCTGAAAGACTATGGACATATTTAAAAAGCCAAATAATGAAATGTAACTAAAAATAATATTCAGAAAGAACTTTAAGTGCATCCCGATGATGGTCACTGGTAAAAACTGGCAAAAACAAAAATCTTAGTACAAGAATATGTAAATATAGTTGGAAACCTTTGGCTGATATGGAAAATATTAGAAAATGAAGCTGTCAATTGTCATTTGGAAAACAAAAGCTATGCTTAATAGAGGACAACTTTTTTTTTTTTTTTTTAAGTCAAGCTCTTTTTTACAACCATATAATTTATATGGTAAAGATTTTATTTTAACCATTGTGGTTAGAAATACTATATCTATACTTAAGCACTTAGCTCCAGTCTAGAAAATGAAGTAGCTTCTGGCTAATTCTATCAGTTTGACAACTGTATTTTGTTGAAGATGAACTAAAAGAGACTGGTTTCTCATTATGGGAATGAAAAATCAATGGAACTTTAAATCATCACACTGTCTTTATAAGTTCCAAAACACAAAATGTAGTGATGTGCATAATAAGCTCAAGAGGCTTAGAGAACACCATGTCCTGTTTGGGCCACAATATTTTCTGCACTCAGAAAGCAGTTCAAGAATTTGAAGCTGAGCAAGATCTAGAGATGTATTGAATTCTTTTTTTCAAGAGGACTTTGGTTCAAGGGCAAGAACTTAATGTTTCTTGACAAAAGAGACAAGTGCCTTTCTTTCCTTCTTTCTCTCTCTCTCTCTCTCTCTCTCTCTCTCTCTCTTTCTTTCTTTCTTTCTTTTGGTACTAGGAACTGAACCCAGGGGTGATTTACCACAGAGCTACATCCCCAAACCTTTTTATTTTGAGTTCTCCCTAAATTGCCCATGCTGCCCTTGAACTTGAGATTCCCCTACTTCACTGGGATTACAAATGTTTGTCACTGTACCTGGTGTGTGTCAATTTTTTTTTTTTACAAACCAAACTTGAATGGCATTTAATTAAATATCCAATTTTGATTTCATACATGCATAACCTTGTAGATCAACAAAGAGTTTGTTGGAGTTTGTTGAGTGAGATGAAAAATGCTTAGGACAGTACCTGACCTAATAAATTCTCAGTGCACTTTATCATTACCTTGTTAATATCAACATTTCTTATTGTGTACCGTATATCTTGGGATAGTGGAACAGTGCACCTTGATACTTGTCTGACAGTTTTGCCACTAGCCATGTTCACAGCCCACAATCCTCTTCCCTGCCACCTGGTCCTTCTCCAACATCCTTGGACAGTGGTTTGCAGATAGGTGCGCACCAGCATCACTTGCAGGTTCATCATCTCATCTGACCTCCCTCTTCACCTGGGGCTGCTGATCTCTCTTCCTTGTTTCCCATGCAGTGCTCCTGTGATTTGCTGTCCTGGTCCCTTTTCCACATTGATAGAAGGGAGCTGAGCCATGGTGGTTGGATGGTAACCACCAGAGCATTTATACAGTCCTGCAGAACTTCTAGCACCATGAAGAGTGCAGGCTCTGCAGCCAGCTGCCTGGATGCTTGTTCAGCTCCTGCTCTAGTTCTGCCCTGGGCAAGTCCATTGCTCTAGACCTACCTGCCTTCCTCTGTCAAGACAGACTCCTATATGGATCTATATTGTCATGTGGTGTTGATGATCTACTAAGGAACCGGCTTAGAATTACCTGGCATATAATAAGCAGTCAAAATTAAAAATTTTAACTTATCTTTTTTTAATATTCCTCATTATGAGCCGTAGATCTTGTGACAGTAAAATAAATGGAAGCTAGCTGGGTTCAAATTCTGACTGAACAATTCATTGGGAGTACAATTTGGAGCACATTATTAAACTAAATCAGCCTGTTAGGCTATAGGATTAATAATACCTACTTCATAACATATAGTTGTTGTAAAAATAAATAAGATAAATGGAACTAAGCACTTTGTATTATGGCCAGCATGGAATAAATAGGAATTACTAAACTTCAGTGCAGTGGTTTATAGACCTTATGATTACTGATACTAGATTGCAGATCAAAGTTATCATACAGGGCCCTATTTTCATATATCAATTGGAATTTAGCTCTATTAGTATCTAGAACTGAGTAGCAACAAATAGTTTTTTTTTAAATAACCATAAATTACTTTTTTATTTTAATAAATATTTATTAAAAATTTAATAAAAATATTATTAAAATTTAATAAAATAAGAATTTTTATTAATTATTAAAAATTTATTAAAAATAAGAAATGTTCTTTGTATACTCTGGATATTAGGGCTCTATCTGAAGTGTGAGGAGTAAAGATTTGTTCCCAGGATGTAGGCTCCCTATTTACCTCTCTTATTGTTTCTTTTGCTGAGAAAAAAACTTTTTAGTTTGAGAAATTAGACAATAAGATAACAAATAACCCAATCAACAAATGGGCCAAGGACCTGAACAGACACTTCTCAGAGGAGGACATACAATCAATCAACAAGTACATGAAAAAATGCTCACCATCTCTAGCAGTCAGAGAAATGCAAATCAAAACCACCCTAAGATACCATCTCACTCCAGTAAGATTGGCAGCCATTATGAAGTCAAACAACAACAAGTGCTGGTGAGGATGTGGGGAAAAGGGTACACTTGTACATTGCTGGTGGGACTGCAAATTGGTGTGGCCAATTTGGAAAGCCGTATGGAGATTGCTGGGAAAGCTGGGAATGGAACCACCATTTGATCCAGCTATTGCCCTTCTCGGACTATTCCCTGAAGACCTTAAAAGAGCGTACTACAAAGGGCCCGCGCCCGCCCGGCCGCTGCCCGGCCCCCCTCGCGCCTCTCACTCCACCTCTAACTCCAGGTCCCTCAAAGAAGTGGAGGCTCTGGCGCTGGTGGACCCTGCCGCTAGGAGAACCGTGGGGGTGGCCTCGATTGCGTCTTTTCTACTCCACAGCCATTCATTATCTAGACTGGGATCCAGCCCCCGGCTGACTCATTGCTAGGATGGGACAATCTCCTGGAAACTAGCAACTAAGACAATG
>NW_025999990.1:52423988-52463945 GCF_001458135.2 Marmota marmota marmota | reverse complement strand
TTGTTATGACATTAATGTTCTTGAACTTTTGTAATGATGTCTTAAATATTTTTTAAAGAACTCTATGAATTTTAACTGCAGAAAGCCCATGAAATATGAAACTATGAAGAAAAAATTAGTAAACCAAGATCACCATTCCTTCCTATGTGAGCTTTGGCTTCATTCAGTTCCTCTTATAAACAGCTGTTTGAGAAGAAGAATCAGCATGTGCTGCGAATGCTTGAAGCCTACATAACATCCAACCTCATGTTGGTGTTACTGAATGTAACTAGCCTTGACACAGTGACATAACTGGGATAGCATTTTACAGAGATCCTCAACCATCAAGTAAATAGTCCTGAGATTCTGTCTTTTAGATCTTGGGTTAGTAATTGAGCTACAAATCAGTTCATGATTCCTTTTCCATTTATGGAAATACATATGAGACATGGAACTGCTATTTAGAGGGCAGCAAAGTCACCAAATACATTATATCTTGGCTTCACAAAAATCTTTGATTTGATAGGCAAGGAATATTCTAAAGTGGACGCCAATTCATAAAACTCAGGGAAAAGTTAGAGACAGCTTTTTTTAATCAGTGTCACTACCCAAGAGGACCTGGACACATTTGTGTCAAGGGATAATAAAGAAAAATTATATGAGGGGAGAGCAGTAGGGATGGGTCAGGACTTCTTATACCTCTTCCTTCCATGCAATATGTGTGTAAGCACCTCACACAAAACATGCACAAAGACTGAATGTAACTAGTAAAATATGTGTTGTCTTAACATATCTCTTAGGTATCTAGGAAGGTATTACAGACTTCCCAAGCTACTATTAAAACCCTTTCCTTTGTCCTCTGATTACAAAGCACTTGATGAAGGGCATAGTGTGTACTCCTCACTGAATTCAGTGAATTTTCTGAGCAATCCACAGGGGTTCCCTGCCCTACATGTGAACTGTAGCATGAGGAGGGAGTTTCAGAGGGTATGTCTCAATTGTGGTATGATACCAGGCAGAGCTTGATGAGTGGCCACCTCTTCATTACTTAGTAACACTTAGTGAAAATTGCCAAAGGGTATGTCTTAATCCCTTTTCTATTGCTTTAATGAAATATAACAGATTTGGCAATTTATAAGGGAAAGAAGTTTGTGTAGTTTATGATTCTTTAGGCTGGAAGTTTGAGAAATGTTACCCAGGGTACATTATATTTATAAAATCAAGAAAGAAAGAGGGAAAAAGGCATAATTACATAGACAGGGCCATCAAATAAAGGAGCAAACAAAGAGCCTTAGCTCCTAATGCAAGATTCTCAAGATAATTCATTGGAAGTTACAGACCAGTGTCAAGTCAAGGCACTGACCCTCAGCTATCAAAGTTACAATGACATCAGCTCTGAAACTTGGAACAGCTCTATCCTGATAAAGTTTTAGGAGTTCTTTTGATTTTTGTATTTCCAAGAAAGACACATTGTCTCTAAAAATGAGATAAAATAAAACGGAAACAGGAGCCTCCCATTTTCTGACACACTGGCTTTTCCTTGCACCCTGTCCTCCCAGGATGGAAACCCAAATGTTGATGAGGATGTGAAAAAAATCTAAATCATTTCCACTGCTGGTGGACAGGAGTGATACATCATACAATACTAATGGACCCTGAAAAAATCATGCTAAATAAAAGAAGCCAGTCATGAGACACTATAAACACTGTATGATTCCATTTACATAGGAAAGGAAAACTGAAAATGTACAGTGACACAAAGTGGACTAGTAAATTTTTAGGGTTAGAAAGAATGGATAAGGGTTTTATTATGTGGGGATGAAAATGATCTAAAATTGTCGATTAATACAAAAGTAATATATATAGGAATAGATATATGGATTATATCTTAATTAAGTTGTTTTTCTTTTGTTTTTATTGTTGATTTGTTTATTTTTGGTACTAGGGATTTATCTCAGTGGTGCTTAACCACTGAGCCCCATCCCCAACTCTTTTAATTTTTTTTTTTTATTTAGAGACAGGGTCTTGCTAAATTTCTTAGGGCCTCACTAAGTTGCTTGAGTCCTGGCTTTGAACTTGTGATCCTCCTGTCTCAATCTCCTGAGCCACTGGGATTACAAGTGTGCATCACTGTATCAGCAATTTTTTTTAAATAAGACTATACTTTTAAAAATCAGGAAAGTTTACTCCTTAAGAGGCAGGGCTCTAATTATCTAATTATCCTGATAAAATGGGAATTCCATACTTGGTTGAGAATACAGCAGGATTTCTGTTTGCTAAGTGAGTGATGGCTTCCAAAAGGCCTCAGCTCCAGGTTCAAGACAGATTTTTTACTGCATTATAAAAGTTCAGTAATGGAGAGCGATTTACCAGACATTTCAGGATGCTGTGGTGTTATCCAACAAATATAAATATTGGAAAATTTGATTTAGAGTCTAGAAATAAATTCATATTCATAAGGATTAATTATAATATCAAACCAAAACAAACACCTGTGGATTTGGAACTTGAGTCTCTTTTCAGCATCAAATTGGACTTCCCAAATGTCTTTGAATATAATACTTAGTCCCTCAGCACATAGTGAAATAAAGACATTGATCAGACCTTAAATCCTATTTCAGACATCTAGATCTCATGATCTATATGAAAAGTTATTGTATTCCATTTATGCTCAGGGTCAGAATGAGCCAGTCAAAGGAACACTTCAATTGTTAGGAGTGGCCTGTCTCCGGGTCTCTCTGTCGCAGGCCTGATTCATGTGTATGAGATCCAGATCTTAATGGGTCCACCAGGACATGTAATCCTCCAGATAGCATATCTCCTTCCAGATCCTCACAAAATCTCCATCACTGACACCTTAATCCACCTCAAAGTTCAATTGGCAATATGTCATCCATCAGGCAACGTTATTTTTTCTCCAAAACAGAGTGTACTTTTGTAAGTTTAAAGAATATTGTAGGGAATATAGTGAAACTGTGGGGATTTGCTAAGCCCAATGGGGATGATTTGCAGAACCCTAGAGCTCTGATGGTCCTTCCCTACTGCTTGGTTGTGCTTATTTTTACTCTCCAGGGCCATTTGCTTCATCTTCTCCAGAGGTCTTCCAGTCTGTGCTACTATACCCACCCAGGTTCTCTTCTTTTTTTTTTTTTTTTAAATTTTTTATTGTTGGTAAGGTTCTCTTTTCTTAGTTACCTATTCTAGTAAGGGATGAAGGAGATGGATATATATCAAGAACAAGCTGCCAGCCAGTCTATTTAATGAAGAGCAGGAAGTTTTTGCTTATGTCAGAACTTGTAATACATACACCACTTAAAAACATGTTTAGAAATTAGAAGTTTTAATAGTTTAACGTCCCCAAAAGTGATGACTCTCTTCTCACTGCAAAATGTTCCCAGCAGTTGGCAGCCACTCTTCCATTTAACGTGCTAAAGTATGAGCCAAGAACCTATTGAAAATCATAGATGTATTCTTGACTTTTCCAGCTCCTATTAAAACAAAATAATTTATTTTTACATATAACTTTCTTCTAGTTTTGCTTGAAGAGATTAGAAAAATAATAAGAAAAAAATCTTTAAGCAGGGAAGGATTATCTGTCATAGATAAGGCAGTTTTCTAGATCTAGAAGTCAAGAGAATGAATTACCTGTTAGTGATTAATGTGGAATTTGGCAGAAGCACAACAGAGATGTACCCAGGCAGTGAATAATCACCCACCGAGTACTCTATGTGGAAGACACTAAGCTGGGAACTGGAGATTCAACAACCAGGAAATAACAGATCCTTGAGGCTTTCTCTGGCTGCATAGACAGAAGGCCAAATTTAAAATGATAGATATTATTGGAAATAGGGTCAAGAGGTTAATGGAAGCCAATATAGCAGAATTGGCTAACAGATATATTGCATATAAAAACAACTGTAACTTGATAATTATGAGCTTTCATAGCTATATAATAGTTAATCAAAAACACAAAACAAGTTAAACACCAATTTGAGGGAAAATTATCATTATTACTAATTCTCGTCTTTTTTACTAGACTTAACAATACACCATGGCATTTAGGATAATTGTATTATTTATCACTGCAGAACAAAATACCACCCATATCAGAGAGAACATTCTATCAAATAAACAACCAATGAAAATCTACATCATGTACAACCACAAGAATGGGATCCTAATTAGATTGTTATACTGCATATATTTATAATGTGTGAAAATACATTCTACAGTCATGTATATCTAAAGAGAACAAATAAAGAAAAGAAAATATATAAAGAAAAAGAAACACCTTCCTCACAATTTTAGTGGCTGAAAACAGCAGTTTTATTTGCTCACAATGCTTTTTGGGACAGAGTCAGATGAAAAGTTCTTTGCTTATCTTATTTGAGATTATTCATGTGACTGTACCCTTGGAGACTGGCTCTTCCAGGGTGGCCTCAATTCAAAGATCTCATCACAATTCTATGGGATCTTTCCCCTCAAGAGGCTGGTCCAAGCTTCCTAAATCAGAAAAACCATATTTCAAAGGTGGGAAGAAAAAATCCCAAATCCTCTTGAGCCCTGGGATCAGTTGTTGCAAACATCCTTTTGGTCAAAGCCAGTCACATAGCCATTCCAGAGAAGTAAATGGGGAAAACATTTCTAACTCTTAGGAAGGGTCCATAAAGTCACATTGCAGTGAGATGTGAATTTAAAAAATTGAGAGAATTGTTTCAACAATCTATAAACATGACCTCTTAATTCTCAGATTCTCAGGACTCCAAATACCTAATTTTCACAATATCTGAGAGTTCTCTTCCTTTGCTTTCTTGATGTTCTTATTTCAATTGTTTCTAACTGCATTTGGAAATCATCAAATTATAAACATATTAGCTTTACAAATAATCAACTTTATATAGTATGTATTTTACAAAGTTCACTCTTTCACTGTACTATGTAGGTGTAATACTGTTTACATATGGATTATGAAATTCGATAACAATAAGGAATAATGGTAAGGACAATGATAAACATGCTGCCTTCTCACAGCTGTACTCCACTTTCTTAGGACCACTGTTTGAGAGCATCTGATTAATGTAAGGCTCTTCTTGTTTGACATTAATTTCAAAGGAATTAATTAAAAGAGAAGTCCTACATAGTTGAAATTACACAAGTCACTTGAATTTGTAATTCTCCATGGTGATATGCCTATCAGTATGTTCTCTCCTTTTCAGACACTTAAAATTAAGTGACTACTATAAAATTGGAAACACTTATGTTTACAGTAATATGTGCAATTTTAGATAACTTGTTAAAGGAAATAGAAATAAGAAAACATATCACACATGCACATATACACACACAAACACACACAGTGTGCAGGACTGCAGATAGGTAGAACCTAAGGCCTTACATATACTAGCCAATAACTATACCACAGTGACACCCCAAGCCCTTAATTAAGATTTTTTATATTGTAATTAAATAAAGTGCATTTTGCTTTTTGAAAATATAACTCAAACTGACTAAAAATATTTTGAGTTCAGTGACAATCACTTAATATGAACAAACAATAGGTTCATCTCAAAAATAAGCTTTCCAACTGTTTCTGATAGCTACTGAGATGATCACGTGTTGTTTATGTTCTTATCCATTCTGTTAATGTTGTGTATTCATTAAATTTTCCACATAAAGAATAAATTCCACTTGGTTCTTGTTGTATAATCCTTTTCATGTTTTATTGAATTAAGTTTGCTAGTATTTTCTTGAGGATTTTTTTTCATCTCTACTTATCAGGGACTGTTTACATTTCTTGTAGTATCTTTGTGAATCTTCAGTATCAGGGTAATGCTGGTCTTATATAATAACTTTAGAAACATTCATCCTTTTTCAATTGTTTGGCATAGTTGAGAATTATTGGTACTAATTGGTTAAATATTTGGTAGAATTTGCCTGTGAAGAAAACTGGTCCTGGGCTTTGCTTTGTTAGGAGGCTTTTGATTATTGATCTGATCATAATCAAATGAATCAATAAAGAAAGTGTGGCACTTGATTACAATGAAATATTATTCATCCTAAAGAAGGAAGAAATTCCTACCATATGTGGTAACACAGATGAACCAGGATAACTTTATGTAAGTGAAATAAGCTGGACATAGAAGGACATGTGCTGCAAGACTCCACTTTTTTGAGGTTTCAATAGTGGCTAAACTTAGAAATGTAGAGTATAATGGTGGTTGCCAGAAGTTGGGGGAGAAGAATGGGGAAAGTACAAGTTTCTGTTTAATAGGCATGAATTTTCAGCAGAGATCAAGAGATCTGCTACACAACATTGTGCCAATAGTTAATGATAGTAAAATGTGTATTAGAAGTTTTTTTAGGAAGATAGGTCTCATGTTAAATGTTCTTACCATGATAACAGACAAAAACTGACAAATAATAGTCTTCATAGATTATTTTATGACAATTACTTCTATTAGAATGAGGGAAGATTCAGTTGATATGCTCAAAATTTGCATGAGAAGAAGTGGCTGAAAAGCATCTCTTCACTCATGAGTTTCATCAATAGGTTTCTTTGCAGGTTTCATCTACCACAAGGTCATTCTGGCAAGATTCTGAGATAGCCTTACATTCTCTCATTTTTTTAGCAGGCTAAGGCAGTTATTCTACCTGGTGATTGGTCACAGAAGCACCTGGATATTCTTAGTCAAAGTTCCTGTATGAGAGTCCTGAATAATTTGTAACTCCTGCCATGAGCTCAGCATCTGATTTATTATACCTTCTCACTGCAGCTGCCTGTATGTGTAGTGCCGGCACACAAAGCACAGGGAAGAAGACCATCACCAGCTCCACACATAATTCCAAAACAAGACACACAATGAAGTTACATCCCACTTTACAAAAACCCCTTATTAAGAACTGAGATTTCCTATCAGAGGCCTCATCAGTGTTGACTTATGCCCCTTTCTTTTTTCCCTCTCCCTTCCTTCATTCCATCTTCGTGATTCATTTTATAAAATTTATTTTACTTGTTTCAGTCAAATGCTAGACTCTAGTGAAATTATTGCCCACATTGTTACAGTGAAAATAAACTCGCTTTCAATTGAATTGAATACAAGAAGCCATCAACTATACAAATGACTGAGACCTGTATATAAACGAAGAAAAAATAGCGTTCATTCAGAATTGTCCATGAAGCATTTCTCAAAAAATAATGTAGATGTTCAATGTCATAGATCCATATCCTAAGCATACTTTATTTTTTTTTCTAGTTGAGGCTCTGCCACTAATTGGTTTAATGTGTGAAAGATAATCAAGCATTCTCTATCATATTTTTGTTTTATTCCAAGAATTGTCCTTGCATGAAACCTACTGAGATTCTTCCATTAAATTGTATATATCAAAAAGGTTAATTGCATATGAATTGTGTTTCCAAAACAGCTGAGATAGAAAAAGATGGAGGGAGGGAGGGAGAAAGAAAAAAATAGATATTCCTGCATGGTCCATGTGACTATATTTTCTGAGAGTACTGCTGAACAGGGATTCTCAGGGTATACACAATAACCCTTTCCCTGATATGTAGGAATACACATGCCTGCAGAGATGGGGGAAAGGGCTCCACTATTACCTTCAGATCATATAGTAAATGTATACTGAACACTCATTTTCCCTCAGATTCATTTGTTAGAGCCCTACACTTACAGGTTTGGTATTTGCAAATGGGGACTTTGGGAGGAAATTAGATATAGATAAGTTCTTGAAGATTGGGCTGCCATGATGATATCAGTGTCCTTATTTATTTTTAATTTTTTTTTTTTAAGGAAGAGAAACCAGAGCTAACTCTCCATCTATCTGCCAAGTGAGGACACAATAAGTGCTGCTCTGCAAGCAACAATGAGAGGTCTAACATGAAACGCAGTCTTCCAGTATCTTGATCTTGGATTTGCAGCCTTCAGCACTGTGAGAAATAAATGCTTGTTGTTTCAGTCACACAGTTTACACTATTTTGTCATGGAAGTCCAAGCAGACTAATTCATCACCTCTGAGCATCTTATAGCTCATCTTCTTTACACTTGGCCACTTTTGCAATTAGTTTATTTAGTTACTGAAAATATATATGGACTCAAAATAACAGAGTAAAGATGGTAAAACTTAGAAATCTTCATCCCAAGAGTAAATAGAAAACTCCTCCATCATGAGCATTTCTCTTATTTCAAGATTTTCATGTACAGATTGTGCAAAGAAAATGATACAGTAGGCTTAAAATATGGCCAGAACAGGGTCAGAGAAAATGAAAATTGAGTTCAAATTAATGAATAAATTTATTCTGAAAGACTTAAGCTCAATTTCACTAAACATGGCAGTCATGATATAATTAATTAGCTCCTGCTTCATGATTCACCAGCCCTTCCCTTTCCATTAATGCAAGAAATACAACAAACTAAAAATATTCTTTGAGGAGATCCTTTGGAAAGCAAATAAATTTGATTATGGCTTATAATCTTACTCAGTTTTTCTCTGTACACTAGGGCCAGAATCTATTCATAGTTATTTAATAGATACAAAGCTTTCTTTTAAGGTATATATCTCTAAATCTTTTATCTCTTTGTGTAAAGAAAAACAGTGTTTTCAAATTTCATAAAAGGAAGCTGCCATACTCATATCCCACTATGTCATATGCCATGGTGTCCTTTCTCATTCAATTTTTTGAAGAGACCATTCCCTGATTGATATCCTTATGTCACCTCTGTGTTAGTTTTATTTTTAATAAAGTGTAAGTAAGTACTAGTAATAAGCAAGTTCAACTTAATAAAGAATAAAACACTCTTCACATGTTTCATTAATGACAAACAGGATGCTGTATCTAAAAATGATACTTACATCTCAGGGAGGAAAATATATATGGGCTCTTAGAGTGTGCTGGCACATAGTGCATATTTAATAAGAATAAGGAGAAAGGAAATATGGGAGAATGAGCATTTGTCTCAAATAATATCTAAAGAAATTCCTAAAGAGATGGTTATAACCTATAATAAATTTACCTTGAAAATACCCATAAGAAGGAGCAGTCTATAAGGGAGATACAAGGAGTTTTTGCTGGAGGTTCAGGGAAAGATCCACAAGCAATAATTCTCTAACAGAAGGGAGGTAGAAATTTGTGTTAGCAAAACACAAAAGCACAACTCAGAGGCAAGACTTTGAAAGGCAATCTTAGGTTAAGTAATTGGTTGGGGTAATGTGTGAGGAATCCTGAATGCCATGCCAAGTCTTGTGTCACCATGAGCAATGCTTTTCCCATAAACAGTGGGACTATGGAAAAGGGTCTCTGAAGAAAAAAATGGCATTATCATACGGGTAAACTATTATTCCACCTGTTCTCTTTTCAAAGAGCATAGGATGGCAGGGAAAACTGTCAGCAGAAAGCCAGGCACAGTGGTTGTACCTATAATCCTAGCTATTTGGGAGGTTGAGTTGGATCACTTGCCAGCCCTGACAATTTTGTCCAAAAAAAGAGATACATAGATAGATAGATAGATAGAAAAAAAGAAGAGGAGGAGGAGGAGGAGGAGATGATGATGATTAGGAAGAGGATGAGAGAAGGAGGAGGGAAGAGAAGAAGAGAGAGAAAATGGGGAGAGAGAGAAAGATGAAATAAGGAAGGAAAAAAGAAAAGAGAAACCAAGAAAGGAAAGAGAAGAAAGGAAAGAAGGAAGCAATAAGGTAAGAGAGGACAAGCAAGGGAGAAAAGAAGGAGGAAGAGAAAGAGAGAATGGGAAAGGAGCAAAATAAAAGGAGCAACATGTGGTAGCAAGAAGAGTTAATAGGCACCTAGAGTATTGGTTGTACCTTCGTAGGGTGGAATGGCAAAATAACCATTAAAAATTGTGACTTAAAATATTTAATATTATAAAAGAAATAATATGCACAGAATATTTTGAATTTTGTTTTCTAATATTTTCTTAAAAGCAGAATGTCCAACTCTATTGTGAGGACTCCAATTTGTTTACTGACTGATAAATATACAGAAACTTGTTAGAAATTCCATGGGCCAATTTCATGGAAATAAGCAAAAGCTGACAGAAACACGTAGTCTTTTGTTTTGTTTTGTTTTGGAAATGTGATACATGTACACAATGGAATATTAGTCTTAAAGATTGAAATTATGGCATTTGTAGGTAAATAGATGGAGCTGGAGAATATCATGCTAAGTGAGATAATCCAAACCCACCCAAACCAAAAGTGGATGCTATTCCATAAAAGGGTGGGTAGGGCAGAATGAAGAAACTTTGCATTGGGCAGAGGAGAGTGAGGGGAAAGGAGGAGATGTGGGAATGAGAAGGATGATGAAATGAGATGGACATTATTACTCCATATACAAGTATGATTACACTCCTGTTGTGACTCTGCACCACGTACAGTCAGAGGAATGAGAAATTGTGCTCCATTTGTGTACAATGTGTCAAAATGCATTCTACTAACATATATAACTAATTAGAACTAATTTAAAAATTAAAAATACTATGCATCACTTTTTAATTAAAAATCTGTTAAGGTATTTGGCAAAATAATAATAATAGCTTAGATCTTTTGGAACTTCATCACCATATCCAAGATATTCAAAATAATAGAGCTGAGTTTTTGGATCCTTCTTCTTTGGCTAAGCAAATATTGAAGGAGTTAAATGGATTTAACCCTGGAAATATTCTTAAACACTCGGCCTGGTACATTATTGGATTGTTGTCTTTGCTGCTAATTCTTTTTTGTGTTGTAATTATAGGATGGCGAGTCTTCAGAGCGAGAGTGCAAAAACTCCAGAGAGTAAATCATCGCCTGATTTTTAAAAGAAAAAAGGGGGGGATATGTGGGAAGCCATTCTTGCACATGATTTGAGTTACCTCCCTGGCTGGGTGAGAGGTGCTCAGGCAAGCTTTGTCAGAGCCTTCCTGACCCTGCCTCAGGTGCGAAGGCTTGTCCGTGTGGGGGTGTGCCTGACCACTGACCTGAAGACCAAACACTGACCCTGACCTTGGAATGCTGCCCCCATCAACCTTCATTGGATGGAATTTTCCCCTGAATTTTTTTGTTCCCCAATAAAAGCTCAATCCCTGGCATGTTCGTTCGTTCTCTCTCTCTCTCTCTCTCTCTCTCTCTCTCTCTCCCTGGCCTCTCGTGTTAACCTCTTCACCGCATTAGCTGGCTGGAGGCAGGAGCTAGGAGGAGCCATCTCTGAGCTGGGCAATAAGGTAAAAAAATAAAATAAAATAAATTTTAAGAGCATTATTTTTAAAATAAAATAAATGACTAAACTACTCCAGAATTCTAGATAGGATGGTGGTTTACTGAATTAGGAAATGGGGTGGTGAGAGGGGTGGATAGTGATTCTTTATAGACTGGTATGTCTTGATCAAGCAGGTGGAAAGGTACTGGGTTTACTTGTTCTGACTATATGCCTGTTTAATTTCTATTAAACATTCTAGATTTGGAGCAAGAACTATATCATATTCTAAAATTATACCCACATAAAATAGAAGCTATGATAGTCAGTGTTCCATCACCTTGATAAATAACTGAGGAAATAAACCTAGAAGAGGAAAGATTTATTTGGTTCAGAGTTTCATTTTTTTTTAGTCCATAGTTGCTGATTTCATTCATTCTGGGCCTGATCTGAGGTAGTACTGCATGGCAGAAGGGTATGGCAGAGTAAGTAGCTCATAATAGCCAGCAAAGAGAAAATAAGAAGAAAGAAGAAGGAAAAAGGAAGAAAGAAGAAGGAAGGAGGAAGGAGGAAGAGGAGGAGGAGGAAAAGGAAGAGGAGGAGGAGAAGGAGGAGGAGGTAGAAGAGGAGGAGAAGGGAGAGGAGGAGGGAGGTGTTAGCGAGAAGAAATATGCCATGTCACACTTCCAGTGACCTTATTTCTTCAACTATGTCCCACCACCTGCAATTTCAAACACCTTCCAATAATTTCATAAAATATGATTCCATCAATTACTCCATCAATTGATGAGGTTGGAGCCATCAGGATCCAATCATTTCCCAAAAATCCCACCTCTGAATGTGAATGCTTTTGGGAAGTCTTCAACCCATGAGGCTTTGGAGGAAACTCTAGATCTAAACCATAACAGAAGCTGTCTGGTATAAACAGAATCAATGAGGATTATGATGATGGATACAAGGAATTATAAAATAGACAGGCTTAGCAAGTAAAATACAATTGCCTTTACAAACTCTTCTGCTTATGCATGCTTTTGTACCAAAATTTATCTTCTTAAATGCATTTAAATTAGGCATAGCCTAATCAATATTTATAACTAATAAAAGAGAATCTTACAAAAAGCTTCATGTGATAATCTAAAACCTGAGTTTTCCTAATATGAGAGAATATTAATAATTTTAACCTTCTGAATAAAATAGTTCTATCCTTTAATCATTAGTATGGTTAAGACCTTGATTGTCTATTCAAATAATTATAAAGAAATTTTATTATTCAGGTAATATAATACATGTTTATTGTGGAAGAGTTTCAAAATACATGTAAGAATAATGAAAATAGAATTTACCTTATCGAAAACCATGAGACCCCTGAGATTTTACCCGCTTGCAAGCTGATCAATTTTCTGGATGCTGGCAGATGACACAGGATTCCTGAGGAGAGACAAAGAAAAGTTTATTACACCTAAGAGAAATAACAGTAGCCAGAACATTTGCATTTGAGCCTGTTCCTAGTCAGCACTCCATTACTGTGACGAAATACCTGAGAAGACAAAGGAGGAAAGATTTATGTTGGCTCCTGTTTTCAGAGGTTTTGGTTCATGGTCGGCTGGCTTCATTATTTCTGTGCCCATGGTGAGGTGTAGTATTATGATGACTGATGGGCATGGTAGAGCAAATCCACTTACCTCATGGTGACTGGGAAGCAGAGAGCTAGAGAGGAAGAGTCCATGGACAAGATATAGTCCCCAAGGGCATGTTCTCAAGGCCCCACTCCTTTCAACTACAAATTTCATCACCTTCCAATAGTCCGTTCTGTCATGGCTCCATCAGTGGACAAACCCATTGTTGAGGTCAGAGCTAGTCACTTCCCAAAAGTCCTACCTCTGCAAGCCATTAACAAATGAAACTTTGGAGTACAGGTTTTCTCTTCTGTTCATAAGTCAGTTTTTAGTGATTCAGGTTTTCTAAGAAAATTATCAGTTTTTCCAGCCTTCAGGATTTAAGTAGTATGAAGAAGAAACAACATGGTTTTGAAACTTTAATATCCACTCTGAAGTTGTATTTAAGTGTAATACCTTTTTCCTCTTCTCTCATTTTCACATTAAAAATGCCACAAGTTTGTTTATTCTGTTGTTCTTTTAGGATAACCTTTGCTTTTATTGATAATCTTTTGGTTACTTTTCACAACAGAGTGTTCATAGCTTAGATGCATTGTACTGTTTGGATGGTGGTTTTTAGCTGTAGAGCAGGAGAACACGATACTTGACCTGAGTGGGTGGGTACATAAAATTTTTATTCAATATATTTTCTTGTTCCAAGTTGAATTAGAAATTTACTTTTGTTTCTCTGATGTAACAAGTGTGGTAGTCTCTTCCATCCAAATATATTTACTTTTCTTGAAACTTTTTTTCAAATATTTTTAAAAATCATGTGTTGCTCATGTCTGTGAACTTAGTTTAATATCTAATATAAAATATCTGTTAATGAGGACTTTCATTCCTTTTTTTAATATGTAATCTTTTTATGGTGAATTATAATAGTGGAATTCATTATGCCATATTTGTACATGCACATCATTTGATCAGCCTTTTTCTTTAGTATGTTTCCTTTCTCTCCCTTAATTCCTTCCCTCCTCCCCTCATCTGCTTGCTCTACTCTACTGATATTCCTCTAATTGTTGTTATTATTTTAATTAGCACTTCCAAATTATATACAGAAGCAGAATTCACTGTGGTATAGTGGCACATGGATATAGCATATCTAGTAACAAAATTTACCTCAAAGTGACTGAAAGCAGAGATCATCCTTCTTCCCTCCTTCTCTCCTCCCATCTTCAAGATTGCCTTTCTCTACTCTGTTGGATTCCCTTCTATTTCTCTGAGATTGGTTCTCTTTCTCTAGCTTCTCCACAAGAGGAAATATTCTACCCTCGGTTTTCTGAGTGTGGATTATTTCACCTAACGCGATGTTCTCCAGGTCCATCCATTTACCAGCAAATGACATAATTTCATTCTTTATGGCTGAGTAAAACTACTCTGTCTATGTATACCACATTTTATCTGTTCATCTCTTCATAGGCACGTGGGCTGGTTTGAAACTTGGCTATTGTGAATTGTGCTGCTATAAACATTGCTATGTGTGTATCACTATAGTATGCTGATTTTAATTCTTTTGGATAAAGAACCAGATAGTGGTATATTAGGTCCCATGGGTGGATCCCATTCCTAGACTTTTGAAGATGTTCCATACTGCTTTCCAAAGTGATTTTACCAATTTTCAATTGTACCAACACTGCACAGCTATACCTTTTCCCATTCTTAACAATAATTGTTATTTGTACTCCTGTTGATTGCCATTCTAACTGGGGTGAAGTGAAATCTCAGTGTGGTTTTGATTTGCATTTCCCTGACTGCAAGATGCTGACATTTTTCTCATGCATTTGTTGGTCATTTGTATTTCTTCTGAGATATGTCAATTTAGCTTGTGTGCCCATATATTATTGATTGGTTTATGTTATGGATATTAATCCCCTATAACAAGAGTGACTAGAAAATATTTTCTCCCATTCTGTAGGCTCTTTCCTCATGCCTTTGTTTCCTTTGCTATGCGGAAGCTTTTTAATTTCATGCCATCCCACTTACTGAAATCTCAGTTTTGTTCCTTGAGAGTCAGGAGTCTTACTAAGCCAGCCAATGCTATATCTATATATTGGGAGTGTTGACACTATGTTTTCTCCTAGCACTTGCAGTGTTCTGGTTTAATTCTCAGGTCTTTGAAGCACAGAGTTCATCTTCGTCCTGCATGAGTGGAATGTACATCATTTCATTCTTCAAATGGATATCCAGTTTCCTGGTACCATTTGTTACAAAGGTAAACTTTTCTACAATTTTTAAGCACTTTTTTCAAGGATCAGATGACTGAATTGATGTGGATTTGTCTCTTGTGTCTTCTGATCCATTGGTCTTCATGTCTGTTTTTATGCCAGTATCATGCTGGTTTTGTTACTCTCACTTTGTGCTATCATTTGAGATCAGGTATTGTGATCATCACTTTTTTTTTTTTTTTTTTTGAGGTGGGAGGGTACCTGGATTGAACTCAGGGGCACTTGACCACTGAGCCAAGTTACCAACGCTATTTTGTATTTTATTGGGACACAGGGTCTCACTGGTTTGCTTAGCACCTCTATTTTGCTGAGGCTGGCTTTGAACTGGTGACGTGTCTGGCTCTATATCATCACTCTTTTTGATTAGTATTTCTTTGGCTAGTTTGTCTTATATTCTTTCATATGAATTTTAGGACTATTTTCCTGGGTTCTGTGGAAAATGTCAGTGGTATTTTAATGGGAATCACACTGAATCTGTCAGTTGCTTTTGGTCATACATGCATTTTGACAATATTAATTCTGCCTAACAAATACGTGGGAGGTCTTTTTATCTCCTAAGGTCTTCTTTAGTTTCCTTCGTCAGTGTTCTGTACTTTTCTTTACACAGGTCTTTAACTTCCTTAGTGAGATTTATGTCTAAGCATTTGATTGTATTTTTAGGCTATTGTGAATGAAATTGTTTGTCTAATTTTTTCTTCAGCAGATTGATTATTGTAGTAGAGGAAAGGTACTGATTGTTGTATATTGATCTTATATCCTGCTACTTTGCTGAGTTATCAGCTCTAAATGCCCTCTGGTGGAGGTTTTAATGTGTGTTCTAGAGTACAAGTACTTTAACTTGCCCTCCCCCTGGCGCAGCTCGATCTTGTACTCCCGGGTCCAGATCCCAAACCTGTTGGTCACTTTCAGGGACATCGCCAGCACTTCGCAGTGGTGCTTCAGTCAGGTCACTGTGTCCTCCACGTCCACCATCTTATTCAGGAAGAGGATGAAAAGCGTTTTCAGGCTGGACTTGCTCTGACCCAGCACCACAAAGTCCTCCCAGCATTCCTCCTGCTCGCTCTTCTCCTAGTAGAGGCGGAAGAACAGGGCCAGCTTCTCCGCGGAGAGGAAGCTCACGTCGAACTCGCGGCTGCCAGGGATCTGGATGGCAGCGAAGATGTCCCTCGGGTCTGTGCTGGTGGAGCGCAGGATGAGCGCGCCCACTAAGAAGTCCCAGGTCCGGCAGGCGCCCTCATCACCCTGGAAACAGATGCGCACGAGGAAGCGACCTTTACCTGGGTCCGTGTCCGCCACCGGCTCATCCTGGAGGGTCCCCTCGGCCTCCTCATCTGCCGCGCTGGGCCTGGCGGCGACCGCCATGGCCGCCCCCGCCTCGGCCTTCTTCCTCCTGCCCTGCTCTGCTGCGTCCTTCTTCTTGAGGGGATCTGCCAGTTCCCCCGCGGGGTCTCTCCAGCGGCCTTTCGAGTCCCCGCGACCAGCTGGGGGTAAGTCGCCGAGGCCTGGCGCCTCCAGGCCCACAGGAGCGCGGAGCCCGCCTCCCGCGCTGCCGCCGCCTTCTTCCTGCGCCAAGGAGCCCGCGATTCGCGGAACTCGCCCTTCTTCTCGGCCTGGTTCCTCACCACCTGGGCCCAGCCCATCTTCTGGCGCATGCGCTGCGTCTCCTAGCTCCGGGACGCGGCTCCCGCGGGGGACAGAAGCTGCAGCCGGCCGGGCTTCTCATTATTTTATTTTGACCTGTTCATGTCTTTACCTTTCATGAGTCTCTTGCAAACAGCATTTATTTGTGACTTTAATCCACTTTACTAAGGCTGTGTCTTCTATTTGGAAAATTGAGGTCATTTACAGTTATTATGGAGAGGTGATTACTGTTTCCTGACATTTTGCTTTATTTCATATATTAATCTGCATTTCCTTAATTTCTTTTCTTATGAGTGTCATCCACTCAGGAGTTAGTTTTAAGGTTTGTTTTTGTGTTCTTCCCTGTATAGTATATCTTTAAACATGTCATGTAGTGCTGGCTCAGTAATCATGAATTCTTTTAGTTTATCTTTACATTGGATAGTTTTTATATCCTTTTCAGTTCCGAATAATAGCTTTGCTGAAGATAGCATTCTAGTTTGACAGTTTTTTGTTTTGTTTTTTTTTTTTTCCTCCAAGCTTGGATTCTCTCATTTAAGCCCACTTGGAATTTAGAGTCTTAGCTGAGAAGTCAGATGGAAGCATTATTGACTTACAGCCAAATATGACTTGATGTTTTTCACTTGCAGCTTTTAATATTGTGTTCTTATTCTACATGGTAGACATTTTGATAATGATTTCTCTTGGAAAGGTTCTTTTTTGATCTTTTCTGTTTGGGGTTATATATGCATACTATATAAGAATGTTAATATCATTTCTTAGGTTTGGACAGTTTTCTATTATTTTTTTATTTAAAAATGAGCCTATATCTTCATTCCTTTTTAAATTCCAGTGACCTTCAAGTTTTATCTCTTCACATTGTCCCAGCATTCTTGTATATTCTTGCCATTAACTTTTTTTTTTTTTATTTACTGTGTGTGAGTGTTCAGGTTTATATACCTTGAGGCCTGAAGTTCTGTTTTCTGTGAAATCTAATCTATTGGTGATACTTTCAGGTAAATTTACTTGATTTATTATGTATTTCCTTTCCATGAGTTTTGCTATCTTTAGAAATGGCCTTTTGTCTATGTTTCCTCTCTTAATTTGCTCCTTAGATCTGTTTTTTAACTTATTAATCATTCCAATAATTAAATTTTTATAGATGCCATCTGGAATTTCATCCTCAGTATTTTCTTAGTTGGGTGATTATAAATTTGGTGTGTGTACTTGCATATCTGTTGAAAAGAAGTTCTTTTCCTCTATTACATAAAGAAGTCCTTTATTGAGTATCTGTTGTAATAAGCCATGTGCTTTTGGTATATTTTAGCTTTGACACATGTGGTTATCTTAAAGTATGAGTTTCAACCTGCAGTGGCTCTCAGTTTACCAGTAGAGACCTGCTGATGTAATTCAGCTGTGCAACAATATGTTCTTTGAGATGAAGTGTTGTAGCCTCTCTCTATTTTTTGTAATAGAAACAGATTTCCATTAGTGGGATCCAAGCTCACCTTCCTATAGCCTTTTTCACTTGTGACCTGGTTATTGGTTTGGGGCTTTTGTATTTATTCTCTGTGTTAAAGGACTATTGAAGCTTGAGCCAGGGATATTTTGTGTGTGGAGCAAGGTGTGCTGTCTCTTAACTGGATTTAGTTCACCAAGAGAGTCTCTACCCTGTGAACTCATAGCATCCAAGTAGAATCCCAACTACACACACACACACACACACACACACACAAAGTGAATAATAAGCAACATTAAAATAAATATCTATTGCCTACTATGACATCTATAACACTACTACAAAAACAAGAATGGCAGGGTGAGCCATTAATAGCAATAGCAGTAATGATGAAGAACTAGGTCTAGTATTAAAACAAATAGCAGGCATCAACTACACCATCCACAGTACTAATAATTGTGACAAAGTGAACGGTTTTGGCAGAAATTATGCAAACTAAAAAAGTGTAAAATGTAGTAAAATTATAATTCATTAGGAAAAAAGAAAATGGGGTAGGAGAGCAAAAGAAATACTCAAAATGTAAAAAGAGAAAGATGGTAGGGGCTAATAGAGAACAAGAGAATTTGGCTATTAGAGAGAGAAAAAAAAAGTAAAACAAAATAAAAAAAAGGAATATGTATGTGTGTTTATTCATGAACTAATCAATCAGCACATTGAGAAAACCAAAGGGGAAAAATAGGATTATCTCCACCAAAGTGGTCAAAATTGTCAAGAACAAGGATGGATGTTCACTGCCTATGCCAGACTGCTTTTCTTTCTATTTCTTCTTTGGCTTGGCACCACTTAGAACAAGAACTGAGAAACTTTAAATCTTTGCTATTTTTTATTGTTGCTTATCAAGCTGCCAGCTGGAGTTACATGGAACACAAACTGGGTTGAAATAGCCTTCAGCTTCCCTGATTACCAGTAGGATAGAATGTATTGTCCCTTGCAGTTTCATGTGAACAGACTAGGTTGATATCCTCCCTGTGTGGGGCTGATGCTGAGTTCTAAATAGGAAGTTCCAGCAGCTAAGTTTTAGCTCTGATCATACCCCTTGCGAAATTTGTTGGGATGGTATCTGCTCCTGAGAGAGTGAATCAACGCATATCTAGGACTAGGAGGATGCTGATCTCTTCTGGGTGTCTGGATCTCAGGGGTGTCCTGAGAATTCTACTTATAACCAATCCATCACAGGTATCACTACACTTTCCACACATGCACTGCCTTCCCAGGCTTACAGTCTGTGTATTTGTGCTTGCCCATTAAGTTTATGGACCAGAAGGACTCAAAGGGAAGCATGTTGCATTCCCCTCTATATCTTTAACCTGAATAACCCTGGGTACAGTTTTCTCTCTGCTTGTTTCCATTGCATTCTGCTAGGTACACCCTAGGCAGCACAGTCGGTCCTTGCCAAGGGCATGGCAATATTTGCTCTAATTTCCTGGGCTTCTACAGCAACAAGCTGCATCATGAGCTGTTCAAGATGGCTCCATGCTGAAGCTCTTCACTTGCCACTTGAGAAACATAGAGCACTTTTCAAACACCATCTTGTGTTAATCTTCTGGTTCAGCTAAATTCGGTCTGTTCTATAGTTTGCCCTATGCCAAATTTTTCCACTGTATTTTCTCTACTTTGTGTTATGCCTCTCTTCTGTGGTGAAATGGCAGCACTACTACTGGCTACTTGGTACCAGTGTACTCATTTTTGTCCTCTGTCCAAAACACCTGAAATTCTGGGTCTCTATAAGTAATTTCTTACTGTCCGATTTGAATTTCAGTGAATTCTATCACCCATCGTGCTGAATCCCAAGCCCTGAGACAACTGGAAAGTATGAACCCTTCCTCTAGTCCTTTGATCTCCATATTTTCTTCTTTATTGATTAAAATCAGCGATTCTCAAACTGGGAGGAATATTAAAATAGATCACTGGTCCCTAGCCATTATAATTCAGTAGGTCTGGGATACAGCCAGAGAATTTCCATTTCTAATAAGTTCCTAGGTGATGCTGATAGTCCAGCATCCCCTAAGAATTGGTATAGATGATTGGGTGCTCACTTATCTTAGAGGATTTGTTCCAAGACTCCCCACAGATACCCTATACATATTCTTTCCATTAGCTTTAAATTGCCTGATGATTACTTAATCACACTTAATACAACATTAAGTGCTGTATAAATAGTTATTATACTCTTGTTTAGATAATAATGACAAAAAATTGCAGGTTTAATAGAGATGTAATTTTCTCTTCTATTTTCTTTTTCCTGAGGTTGGTTTAATCTACAGATGATGAACTCAAGGATATAATAGGCCAAGAATATATGTATTCTAACACAAGTCTATTTAATTCAGTCTAGAATTCTGTTTTCAGAGTTGTATGTTTATTAATTTGATAGAGTTCAGTTTATGTATGGCTATGTTATATTCAGGATATTTTATTATTATTTTAAAGCCATTTTATTAAATAAAAAGCAGGAGGATATGAAAGAAGTTAGAAAAAATGTTGAATCTGAGTCATGAGTATATTGAATACAGTGATTGTTTGGAAGACCTCGTTTTGTCTGTTTGAACATTTCCTTAAAGAGTAGTTTTTAAATACAGTGTCTTTATATAATGTTGATATAACTTTATTCATACTTGATCTTTTAATAAAGACAAGGTTGCATCTTAGAGAAAATCTCCAAAAATTGACCAAAGAGAGGTCGACAAGGAGATGAAGGAGAAATCATCCATGATTCTTCTACCATTAGCCCATCACAAAATGAAGAATGAGATTCAGACAAGGTAAAATAATTTGTTATTTTCTGGTAAAATATTACTTATTTTCATACTGTGATTTTTCTTTTTATATGTATCACTCTTTTTGATACCCCAATTTATAGAGAAATATTTGTTTGTTTGTTTTTTAATTTATTTTTTTTATTGGTTGTTCAAAACATTATAAAGCTATTGACATATCATATTTCATACATTAGATTCAAGTTGGTTATGAACTCCCAATTTTACCCCAAATACAGATTGCAGAATCACATCGGTTACACATCCACATTTTTACATAATGCCCTATTAGTAACTGTTGTATTCTGCTATCTTTCCTATCCTATAGAGAAATATTTGTATGTTAGATTTATCATTTTGGGGGCAGAAATTCATCTGTCACGCAAATGTTTCTCACCAGAGACAAAAAAAAATTTATTCTTTACTCTCTTAAGAAAGATGAAATTTTTCTCAGATAATAAGTATCCACTAGGATATAATAGATTTAGAAAAAAAAATGTTTTGTGAACTGATTGAACACACAAAAGAACTTTAGGCATTTTAAATTCATAAAGAATTGGAAGTATGTATTATTAAAAAAGAGGCTCACTGCTTAATTGCTATTCATAGAACTTTTGTATTTCAAAATTTGAAATCAGTCAATCCAAATTATTCATAATAGGTGAGAACCATTATCTAATATTATTACTATCTAATAAGTTACCAGGTTGTGCTTTAGCCCTGAACTAAACTTAAAAACTATTAATTAGTATTTTTTAAATTAATGTCAACTTCAATATATTTGCCACAGGTATTCTGTTCTTGTGTGAAATGTTAATAAACTTTCTTAAAAAATGTTTTTGCTTTACTTTAGAAAGTCAGTGTTCCATTTTGAGCTTATGTGCAAAGATTTTTTGGGGGAGGCAGGTACTGAGGATTGAACCCAGGGGCACTCAACCACTGAACATTGAACCATATTCCAGCCTTATTTTGTATTTTATTTAGAGTTAGGGTCTAACTGAGTTGCTTAGCACCTTGCTTTTACTGAGGGTGGCTTTAAACTCGAGATCCTCCTGCCTTAGTCTCCTGAGCCACTGGGATTACAGGCTTGCTGTGCAGAGATTGTATCCTATTGATATCTTTCTAGCAATCTTTAATAATCAACACCAAAATGATCATAACTCTAGAAACTATGAAAATACTCTGACAATTTTGAAACACCCTGTGCTAGCATAGCTTTAGTAAATACTCAATTTTTTAGTGTACAACTGTAGTAAATAGATCTCCTTCTGTGTATTTCATTGCTTTTTAGTTTGAATTAGAAATTGTTCTCAGTCATGACATTTTTAAACCTCAAAGTCTATTCTTTCTTGTAGCAATGAAGAAATTATGTGTTTAGTTCATTTTAAGTTGCACTGGTTTTTCTAGAGATTCAGAAACCTTTTTCTTTAACCCCAACTCTATTTAAGTGGTATTCTAAAGCTATCACTAGTCAGGTAGACAAGAAGTCTTGTGCCAGAGACTATTTCACTGCACTAAGACTGCTGATTTTATGCCGTTTTTTTTTGTTTGTTTGTTTTGTTTTTTGTTTTTTGTTTTTTTTTTTTTGCAAGAAATGTGGTGTGACATTGTGTGAAGACTTATGTATTTTTTAGGAGGGGAGGATATAACTGAGTTGCAGATTGAATTTGAGAGCACTTGACCACTGAGCCACATCCCCAGCCCAATTTTTGTATTTTATTAGAGACAGGGTCTCACTGAGTTGCTTAGCGCCTTGCTATTGCTGAGGCTGGCTTTGAAATTGCTCTCCTCCTTTCTCAGTCTCCTAAAATGCTGGGATTACAGGCATGCACCACCATGCCTGGCTTGGCACTTTTATGGTTTTTTTAAAGAAAAAAATGTACTAATATTACTTACAAATCATGTAGGTAATACAAAACTGTCTTTTGTGCAAGAGGAGGATGCCTGGAATACTTGTGAATATATCTCAATGCAGTGATGATTATTATGCAGTGAAATGTGATAATAAAATTTTAGTTAACAACAGGCTGCATGTACAATGATGATCCCATAAGAGTATATCACCTAATGATAATGTACCATTTTGCCATGGATATGGGCACTCTATGAAGTTTGCACAAGAGTAAACTCTCTTAATGAATCATTCCTCAGAGCACATCCCTATCCTTAAGTGTTGTATAACTGTATGGGTCTTCAGACACCTATTAAGGATTTAACCCTTCTTATATGTTCTTTTTGGAAGTCCCTTTGGTGGACAGTGGTATTTCTCAATATTATTTTTAAGACAGGAGTTTGTTAAATTCAAATACAGATAACCATTTAAGGAGAAAATGTTACTTAGGAAGAGATGAAAAAATGTTACACAGAAGTAAACTAACTTCACTAAATAAACATAACCTGATCCAGATTTGAATCAAATTATATACGTGTTTCCCTGATAATTGTTTCCACTATTTCCATTTAATGGGATGATGTTACAGCTGTCTTTAAGAGCATTTTATAATACCTGGTTGTGTGAGACACACTTGTAATCCCAGTGGCTTGGGAGACTGATGCAGAGGGATCACAGTCATCTTGAGCAACTTAGTGTTACCCTGTCTCAAAATTAAAAAAATAAATAAATAAAAATAAAAATGAGTTGGGGTTGCGGCTCATTGGTTTACCTTGCCTGAGGTTTAATCCCTGATACTAAAGAATAAAATAAAATAAAATAAAAATTTTTTTGTTATTTAATGATGTTTATTTTTATTATCTTATGAATGGAATTATTGCTTCCATGATTTTATTATTGCATGTCATAACATAAAATTTAAAAAGCAGAGAATAAGAACAACAAACAAATTTGTTTAAAAATTTTGTTTGAACAAGTTTGTTTTAGAAAAGTTACATGAACTCACTAAATTTTTTTTAATTTTTAATTCTTTGTTTTAATTAATTAATGTAATTTAATTTATTGTATTAATTATATACACATATATTCATATATATATATATATATATATATATATACACACATACATATATATAGTCCATCTCATTCCACCATCCTTTCTATCACCATGTGCCCTCTTTACTTTTGCTACCCTTTGACCAAAGTTTCTCCATTCTTTCCTGGTCTCCTTCCCCTAAATTATGAATCAGCATCTGTTTATCAGAGAAAACATTCTGCCTTTGTTTTGGGGGGTTTGGCTTATTTCGCTTAGCATGATATTCTCCAACTCCATCCATTTACCTGCAAATGCCATAATTTCATTCTTCTTTAAGGTTGAGTAATATTCCATTGTGTACATATACCACATTTTTTTAATCCATTCATCTGTTGAAGGGCATATTGGTTGGTTCCATAGTTTTACTTCTTTGAATTGAGCTGCTATAAATATTGACATGTATGCATCACTGTAGTATGCTGATTTTAAATCCTTTAGGTATAAACTGAGGCGTCGGATAGCTGGTTTGAATGATGGTTCCATTTCAAGTTTTCTAAGGAATCTTAATACAGCTTTCCATAGTGATTGCACCAATTTGCAGTCCCACCAGCAGGGTATGAGTGTATCTTTTCTCATAATCCTCGCCAACACTTATTGTTGCCTGTATTCTTGATAATTACCATTCTGACTGAAAAGAGATAAAATCTTAGAGTAGTTTTGATTTGCATTTCTCTAATTGCTAGAGATGTTGAACTTTTTATATACATTTGTTGATCAATTGTATATTTTCTGTGAAGTGTCTGATTAGCTTTTTAGCCTACTTATAAATTGGTTTATTTGTTCTTTTGATGTTAAGGTTTTTGAGTTGTTTATATATCCTGGAAATTAGTGCTCTATCTGATGTCTGTGTGGTAAAGATTTTCTCTCATTCTGTATGCACTCTCTTTACGTTATTGATTGCTGAGAAGAAGCGCTTTAGTTTGAATTCTTCCCATTTATTTGATTGTTGATTTTATTTCTTGTGCTTTAGTATTATTATTAAGGTAGTCAGGTCTTAAGCCAACCTTATGAAGATTTGGGCCTACTTTTTTTTCTATTAAGCACAGGGTCTCTGGTCTAATTATTAGGTCTTTGATACATTTTGAGTTGAGTTGGTGCAGACTGAGAGATGGGGTTTTAATTTCATTTTGTCACTCATGGATTTCCAGGTTTCCCAGCACCATTTGTTGAAGAGACTATCTTTATTCCAATGTATGTTTTTGGTGTCTTTGTCTAGTTTGAGATAACTGAATTTGTATGGGTTTGTCTCTGTGTCTTGTATTTTGTACTATGGGTCTACATGTCTATTTTTGTGCCAATACCATGTTGTTGTGTTTTTTTTAATTGTAACTCTGTAGTATAATTTAATGTCTGATATTGTGATACCTCCTCCTTTGCTCTTCATGCTTCAATAGTTTTTTGCACTGAAAAATATCATTGCAGAATGCATGATAGGGAAGACATTTATGTTAATGGAAGTGAAAAATCAGGTTTAGGAAATAATGTATACTATTTCATTGCATTAAAATCATTGGTGTATTTATATGCATATATGTATGTGTACAACATATGAACACACATATGAAAAGATAAAATAAGGACTTGAAATATGAAAGTCATTTTCACTGTAGGAACTAAGCCTAATGTTGGTGGGTGTATTTTGGGTCCAGAGCAAAATATAAAGGTTTTAAACCCTGACTTGAAATAATAAAAGAACAGAAAATTGGAAATAATGGAAAGTATTAATAATACTACTTGGCTCATATGCTCTTATAGCAAGGTTATATGTATATTTGTCTGTATCTTAGTGTACACTATCTCTAACAGAATAAGAGCAATTTATTTAGCTTCTTTTATGTTGGAGTAACATAAAATTAATCTTAAGGATATATATGTTTGTGTATATATATGTATGTTATTTGCCTTTTCTTACATAAATTTTATTTCTTCCTTTGTCTTCTCCATTAGTTCCTGTGTCTTTGAATATATTTAGAGGGATTCTTGGCATGATGTTCACAAAATGTTTGTAGTTTATTTTCAGGGCCTAGGATGCTTGTCAATTTGTTTTTTGTACTCTTTTGTGTGGGTTGTATTTTGTAAAAGTAAGCATATATTACTTTTATAAAATAAAGTTATCTTTTGTAAAGACATTTGCATCATTATCCATGGAAGGCCAAGGGGCCCAGAAATCAATAATAATGCCATCAACTAAGTGAGAAATTCTTAGTCTTATGATAACCCAGTGTGTTTAAAACTTTGCAAATTTTTAATTAGTTAATATTAACTTTTTGAAAAGATAAGTCTTTCTAGAAAAGTAGGTGGTTGGATAGACAGGTAAAATGTTAGAAAGAATTATAGCACAATTTGAAGTCTTTTCAATGGGCCCTTGTAGCTAACTACATGATAGTACCTTTTATTCTTAATTACTTTCTTAAAAAAAAAAAAAATCACCAACATATCTGGTTACATTGTTCCAGTATCTATCCACATTTTCTTATCCTGTGAGAAAATTCCCACAATTTTTGTTTTATTGAATACTAAGAAGCCAATAGATAGAGAAGACCCCCTTGAACATATGGAAGCCTAAAAGCTTCTACTATGGATGTAGATGATATGCTTCCCATATCAACTTGCTTCATTGCTTATTTTTAGCTTTTGAAATATACTTTCATTCTGTCCTATTCCAAACTTTTGATATAGAATAAATTTTTATACCTATAATGGAGATAAATGATAATAGTGTTTAATTTTGAAGATTTTGAAATCTGACCAGTATCAACACTGGCCAGATAATTTTACTTCTTAATAAGCCTCAGTTTCCGCCTCTGCTTGTAATATCATCCTAAGAAAATTGTGACCGTTAAGTGACATAATGCATAAATTCCCATTGTGATATGTTAATTAAACACACTAGAACAGAAGAACACCATCTTAAACAGATTAAATTTATCTTAAACATTTTAAATTTAATACAGTGAGAGCACTAGACATAGGTAATCCAGAGTCAGTATAGCAGCTCAATAACACTAACTGAGACTGGATTCATCTCTCTGCTCTCCTGTCCTTGAGAATTTTGACTTGTAGTCACAGAATTGCTGCTTTTTCCTAACAAAAATTAGAAGGTGAAATACCAGAACAAAGATGTCTTTTTTCAAGTGAAACTTGGCCTTTTTATTGATAAAACAACCTCTCTAAAAACGTGTCAATTTCATTGCTTAGGCCACTGTATTTACAAGGGAATCTAAAAAGTCACCCTAATATTCATTGGGGTATTCTGGTTAGAGGAGGAGAATGAATGTTGTGTATGCAGATTACAATATCTGCTACTACACTGTATATAAAATCCAATCAAATAACTACTAACTTTAGCAATTAAGGTTTCCATCTAATGAAATTTATTCTTGTACTGTCAGTCATAAAATCATACTTCGTTCCCTATCTCCTATATCTGGAAAAACCATAATCCTTTAACATGATGTCATAATCCCTCATGTAAAAATATTATGCTGCTTTCTGGGAACTACATAAAAGTCTCCTCTTAGGCTCCAAACTAAATTTCAATTATTTCAGTATAAATGATGCCATGGAGATCATCTTTATTGATTGTGTTTTTGTCCTGTTTGGAACATTTCCTTATGAAAAATGGGAACATTTCTGTGATTCTTCATGTTTCTCCAAAATAATGCTACCAAGTTTTAAAAGCTTCCATCAGTATATGAATATTCTTCAACTCAGTGTTCTTTAAGTATTGGGAGGTATGTTTTTCCCTTAGTTTTGATACATTTCATGTCCTATAAAAATAAGCCAGGAGTATTTCATCATTTTAATTTGCATATCTGAGTAACTAGAAAGGTATAATATGCTTCACTTTTTTTCTTTAATAATTGTCTCCTCTTACTAACCATTATTTGTTTACTATAGTGTTTTCTTTTGGAATTTTTAGAAAATGTGATAGGAGAAAATTCAGAGACTCAGTATGATCTTTTCCCAAAGTATGTGAGAGCAGTTATGGAGCATGTTGAGATTTCATAAGATTTTAACTTTCTTTGCCATATATCCACTTTTAGATGTTCTATTCTCCTGAGGCTTTAGATGTCATTAAAGGATTTACCTTAATTAATGAGATTCAAATAAATTGGCAGAGGGGAACAATTTTAAATAGAGAACTGTGTTAAGGTACCAGATAAAGTCAAATGTTATACTACATTAGACTTAACTCCTGCCCCCTTCCTAATGTTTTATTATAAAATGTTCCAACTTGTAGTATAGACATTCAAAATCATTCTTGATGTTTTTCTCCCATGCTATTGCATTCATAAAGCAGAGTATATTAACCTGAAGTCATTAGGGTGAGAGAATTGCTTTGCCTAACAGTGCTTTACATTAGCCTCAAATACAAATAGCAGTAGTTTCATACAACCTCATCTCAGTAGAGCATGGACCAAAGTAATAGTGAAGGAACAAGACATGGAAGCTTTATTTTCCAGCTCCTGAAGTAAATCTTAATAGAATACATGTTTGAGTGGGCCAAGTATAAACATACTTATTCAAATGAAAACTAAAGGAGAGTGTATGAGGTCATAGTGATTGGTTACTTTTAAAGGAATAGTTGGTTGAACTGTTAAACTGCTTCCTTCTGTTAATGAATATAATTGAACATTCATTTTATCCATTGTGCTTTAACTTGTTTAAATAACATAATCTGCTTTCAATAACATTTAATCTGGTTGATGTAATTTTATTGGTTGCCACCTTTTCTTTGCTTTGAATGTATGGAAGCAATTTTCAGTCTCTTGCTTATCTTCATGTGAAATGTAAAATACTATTTTCGTAGAATTCTTGTGCTTACTAAATTAATGCCTTCAATTTTGTAATATAAGGTTCCTTGAGGTTCTTATAATCTAGTCCATTTAGCTACTTACTTTAGAATTGGTCTAAATGTTATTAATGATTGCTGTTTTGAATGAATGAATTTTCTCATCACTAAACTTTTAGGATTATCTCTAAAATTTTCGAATACCCTCTTTAGGGATTAATTGTTTGCTAAATTTTTTTTTCAACACTTGTTTATTTACACATAAATAAAATCATGAATTCTGTCTATCAGAATGACCCTGGAATGAAAAATATATGTTCATAAACTGAGAATATGATTGCTCATTATAATAATGTTGTAAGTTAAGATGCCATATTATTTAAATATTAAAATATCTGCTCTGTCCAAATCACCAGTCAATTCATCATATTCTTGTTTCTCTGTCATAAATTGTCAAACAGAATTCTATATTCTTAACTAATAGACTTTGTTTTTATTTTGATTGCTTTTTATCCCTAAGATTCTTCAGTAGTGATTCTAGTATTTCATTCTATTGAAATATTTGTAATGGATAGAAAGGTTTTCGGTCTTAGATTATACTACAGTCCAAAGTGTTCTTATGTCTTCAGAGTAGATTTGACACTCAGATCAAACAGTGTGATTCAAGTTCATCAAAGTCAAATTCTGAACTGAAAATAAGTGATGTAGGAGTGCTTCTTCTTACTGTTAACAGCACTTAAAAATTTTGAATAGTACAGTGATCTCATACCCATTTACCTTACACCAACTGCTGTTCACTTAACCACCTTTTCCTGTTTTATGGAAAACATGAATTCAGACTAAGGGCAGCCCTTTAAAGTTCATGCATCTAATTATAATTTTTAATATTCAGGAATCTAATTTGAATTTCTGCTTAAGTGTTTGGAGTATTCCATCTTACTTATTCTTTTCCAGGGTATAATGATTTTATATTTGATTATTAGACAGAATGGAATTCTATTAATGAGCTTGTGTTTGTTCTGTAAACCATGTGTGTGTGTGTGTGTGTGTGTGTGTGTGTGTATCTTAGTGTCATCTCTAAAACTGCATTAAAATGCAGAAAGCATATAAAAGTTAGCCATTTCGTCACTTAAAAAAGTAAAAGGTAAATTACTCCCTCTCCCAAATTTTAGAAAATATTTTAAGGATAGATACTAAGAATTTTTTGTTTCTGCCCATGATTGGATTTTACTTCTTTTCTTTGAAACAAAGTCTCGGCTTTGTGTAAAACTTTTGCAATATTAAATTATTTAATTTTTAATAATAATTTTTAAATCATTATATTTAAAAATTGGTATTTATATAGAAAACCATGAAAATAACAATAATAATAGTAGTTGTTTCCTAAATATTAGAGAACCAAAATATACATAAAATTATGATGAGAAAGAGCATACATTGCAAGAAAAACAATAGCCTGTTTCAATGACCTATTTAGGGCTGCAAATAATTTAAGTGATACGTTAAATATTGTGCTGAGATTGGATTTATACTAAATTGGATCATTATTGATAATGATATGGGAGATATGAAAATGAAAGATTATATTATAAATATGAATAAAAGTTATTTTAGTGTCTTGAAATGTGTGATTTTATGTAAAATAAAATTCAATAAAATGGTTATATTAGGAATTACTGAATTTTGGGTGACTTTTGGGCATCAGAGTTTAAGTATTATAGCCTAATTTTTCTAAGCCATTAGGATGCCAGTTCATCTTACCTGAGGTGGCATGCTTGAACCATCACTACTTTAATTTCTCACGATTACTAATGCCAGATTTTAGCTTACTGGAATTAACTTGAGTAATAAATGCTTATTTCAAAAAATCCTACTTGCTGGCTGCAGTTTCTTGCTGGGGATGGAAGGTGGGGAAAAAAACCAACAACACTGTATTGACTACTAAGCCTTCCCTTCTGCCACTCATTTTTACTTATTTTTGAACTCATCTACTTATAACTCCACTTAACAGGTACTCCTAAAACCCCACAATATCAAATATTTTTGTTTGGCTTTTCAAGAAGTAGCTGCCTAGACAATAGTCAGAAATATATATTCACTTACACAAAGCATCTGCATTCACTTCCAGAGGATTCCTAAAGAAAAAAAAAAAAAACATTTGTATATTTTACCTTTGGAATCTGGTTCAGTCTGAATTCCCTGGCACTTAGGTAGAATGCTGGCTGCATTGCCAAAGGATTTCCAAAAATAAATCTGAAAGCAGACCTTGTATAGATGGAATCTCTTTGAAAATGGCCTTAGAAATTTTTTAATCTTTGTAGGATTTTTTTAAATTAATGCACAGACACAGAGTCCTTAATTTGCACATGTTTAGCTTGGATTAGTACCATCCCATGTTCCACTGTCCTGTAACTCAAATGTATTAATTTGATACTTTTATTTCATTAACTGCTGAGTGATAAGACTTCTCTTACTTACTTAGTTTCTTGGCTGATTGTGCAAATCTTTACTGGAATAAGGAAAGTAATTTGAAGGAGCATTGGTATGTAGGTTTAGCAGTAATAAGAATAAAATGATAATTAAGAAAAATTTCAAAGATATTATTCAAATTAGCACTCTATCTGCACAGTCAACTAATCATGGATTGAAAATATTTTTTAAAAATTGCTCTATTATGATAGCATGTATACTTTTTTACTCTTCATTATTCTCTAACCACCACAGTATAATTACATAGTACTTATATTATTTTAGGTATTAGAAGTTATCTGGAGCTAACTTAAAGGATATGGGAGGATTAGCACAGATTATATGTAAATTCTACACCATTCATGTCAAAGACCTGAGCACCAGATTCTAGTGTCTTCAAGAAGTCATAGAACTAATCCTTTGCAGATACTAAGGGATGACTGTACTAAGGAATGTTTGAAGTGTTTTTGAAGTTGTTAAATTTTAGTAGAACAAACAAATCACTAAAACATAAATCTTAAAAATTATAAATTTTCAAGTGCCTAAAATTAATAAAACAAGAATATAATTTTCCAAAGCATTTAGTGAGGAAATTGCTTATATAATTAAAGGCCCAGTACTCGTTTCTTTGGCAACTACTAGTTTATATATTATAACTATTTCTCATATACATTTACAGCAGCTATCAAAAAAGTTGTCTTATGTTTTACTGTGAGTACATTTTAATCATATTCTTACATATTTAATAATTCAGAGAATGAAGGTTCAGAAAAGAAGAAAACATGACAAAGTTGGAAATAAGAAATCCACAACAGTTAGCATACTTTTTCATTGTCCACTCTTTGAAGGAAAGCAGATGGCACTTCTTATGCAGATGACTGCAAGAAACAACAGTCCAGGATACCTATCATCATTGAATTAATTTATATTATAATCTAGCCTTGTGTTGACAGTTACTTTTAACTGCTTTTAATTTTTATCCTTTCTTTGATTTCATCATAATTACTTGTAACATCAGTTTGTAATTTTATGATTATTTGTATGAAAATTTATCATCTGATTCTTCCCCTAGATTAGAAACTATATAAGAGCAGGGAAAAACAAATAACCCAATAATAAAAGCCAGGGACCTGGACACATACTTCTCAGAAGTGGATATATAATTAATCAACAAATATATGAAAAAATGTTCATCATCTTTAGCAATTACAGATATGCAAATCAAAACTACTCTAAGATATCATCTTACTCCTTTCAGAATGCTGGTTATTATGAAGACAAACAACAATAAGTGTTGGTGAGAATGTAGGGAAAAAGGTACACTCATACATTGCTGGTGGGACTCCAAAATGGTGCAGCCAATATGGAAAGCAGTATGGAGATTCCTTGGAAATCTTGGAATGGAATCACAGTTTGACCCAGCTATCCTTCTCCTCAGTCTATACCCAAAGGATATAAAATCAGCATACTACAGTGACACAGCCATATCAATGTTTATAGCAGCACAATTCACAATAGCTAAACTGTGGAGCCAACCTAGATGCCCTTCAATGGTTGAATGGATAAAAACAATGTGGCATATATACACAATGGAATTTTGCTCAGCAAAGAGAATAAAAGCATGGCATTTGCAGGTAAATGGATGGTATTGGAGAAGAAAAAGCTAAGTGAAGTCAGCAAATCCCAAAATACAAATGGCAAATGTTTTCTCTGATTCATAGTGGAGTAGGGAGTGGGAGCATAAAGAAATAGATTAATTCTAGATAGGGCAGAGTGATATGAGGGAAAGGGAGGGGGCAGGGGGTTACAAGGATGGTGGAATGTGGTAGACATCATTATACAAAGTACAAGTATGAAGACACATACTTTATATCCAACCAGAGATATAAAAATTTGTGCTATATATGTTTAATAAGAATTGCAATGCATTCCACTGTCATTTTTTTGTAAATCAATAAAAAAATAAGAGTAGGGATTTTTACCCTTACTGTGCATAAGTAGATAAATGCTAAATAAAAGGAATCATTTAGAAATAAGTTAACAACATGGGAACTTCATGGCAAAATTGTGCTTTTATCTTACTGAAGATTTATCCCAGATTCTATAAAAATGTTTTCTAGGCTTTCAGTCTACTGCTACCCTGCTGATAAATTGTTAGTTGTATTAGTACATGCTTCTCTCTGACTGATATGGGAAAAGAATCTAGAAAAAAATTGGGTCCAAATTTAAGACATGTTGATTTAAGACTGTTGAAATGTATTGAAAAAGAAAGTTTTTTCAAGTGAACTTCTCCTATGCTGACTTTGGAGGGAAAAAAAAACACCTGAGGACACTATGGTTAAATTATTGCTGTTTCTAAATATCCTGATTTCAATCAAAGCATAAGCATACCTAATATCTTTTATTCCTACAAATATTGTAGGTCCTTGTGCTTTTCCAAATAGTGTGATTTTGGATTTTCTAACCTTTTCTGCCACTAACTGGGGCAGAAAGTGGCCAAATTATTAGATACTGCTACAACTTGAAATGTTTCTGTAAAATGTTGAATTACATAGACTTTTATTTTATAAAAAATGGCTTTCTTACGCCATGAAATTTTGTTCTTAGAATATTAAAGAATTATTACATTAATAAAAAAAGTAGAAGTCATCTGTATCTCCAGTGACACCCTTTGAGAGGCACCACTCTTCAGAGTCTCTTATCTATATTTCCAGGGAATTTTTTAGGCATAAACATATAGACATATATATATTTTTTATTTTTTTCCACTATATATACAATTATACTATAACATTATTGTGCCATTGGCCCTTTTCATTTCAGGATAATTCCTTGTCAGTTTTGATTATTAATATGTACATAACTGGAGTAGAAAGCTTGAAACTAAGTTGTGTCAACAAACAGAGGTACTTGGAGTTTAGGTTTGATTATCCATTAATTAGGTCCTTTAGCTTTTAAGGAAACCAACAAGATAACTGTTTATTCTTTTAGTATAAAGAGTATAATAAAATTTATTCATTTAGCAACTTTTTATTGAGTTATACTATGTAACAAGAAGTCTTCTAAACAGTTGAGAGATAAGTTGATGAATAAGAGATAAGAAATTCTTACTCTTATGGAAATACATTCTAGAAATACATAGGAAACTGTTACTGAGACAACATACTTTAAAATCCAAAGTATAAATTTTTAATTTTTTATTGATATTGCTTTAAGAAGTCTAATGATGTCAGTATGCAAGAATGATGATAGAAAATTATTTTCCAAATTGTTTTTTCTTAGTGCATTAACTTTTTTAAATAGCTATAAAATTTCAGAATTAATTAGTATTGTCATACCTTTAATTGAGAAAACATTACCTCATTCTTCCTGCTCTGTGGTTCTAAAAAGAGAGAGTGGAGCTTTGGGCATAATCTAGTTTAACTTTTCGGATTTTGACATAAAAATGAGAACAAAAATCACAAGTTGGGGATCAAAGCAAAGTCTAATATCTATGAGACTTTTTCCATTTGCCTTTAATTCAGATCTTTGGCTTTATTTTCATACTACTATCATCTCTAACTTAATTTGCACACATCATCAGTAGAAAACTCCAATGCTTTTGGGTCAGAGGTATAAACACTGGTCTTCATTTAATTTTATCTAGGTATTAGACTAATAGTATAAACTACCCAGGAAAAATACCGTTTGTTTCCAGTTCTTTGAGTTATTCATTAGGCAGATACATTTAAGGTATATACTTGATACTTATTATTATCATTTTAAACCAGTTTTATAAATTGACAGAATAAAAGGCTTCTAATCAACTTGTTATCATTGATAATCCTAAAGTAAATTTTACTCTATATATTTGTGTCAAGTTATTGATGTGTCATCCAAGTCAAGTTTTGTGATGTTAGAAAGTTTCAGAAATAGAAACATTATTATTGAGAACCTTTTAGTAAGTATGTACAGTATTTAGCCAAGGACTTTTGCGAACTTCTTTCTTATAGGTCCACACCAAACTATCTATCACAAATAATAACAGCCCAAAAGAAAACTCCCAGATCTTCATCTTGTCAAAAAGATAAAGTTAACAAAAGAAATGAGTATAGTGAATCTCCTTTACACATGGCAGCTATTTGAGGAGATGTGAAACAAGTCAAAGAATTAATAAATTTAGAGAGAAGTGTGAACATGAAAGATTTTGTAGGTAAGATTAAACTCAAGACTAATATTCGAGAACTAATATTGAAATAGATCTTGGTTACAGTGTTATTCATTTTTTAAAAAATTTTGCTGAAATGGAAGGGTTCTGATAATATATTTTTTACAAAACTTTTGGAATATGTGCATAAAACCATGTTCTGCTGTATTAGTTGTCAATAATTACATTTTTGCATATTAAACTTATATTTTAGTTGACATTACTGTATAATTTCTTAAAAAATTATTTTTTAGTTGTACTTGGACACAATACCTTTATTTAATTTATTTATTTATATGTGGTGCTGAGGATCAAACCCAAGGCCTGACATGTGCTGGGCGAGCGCTCTACAGCTGAGCCACCACCCCAGCCCCAACTCCATAATTCTTTATTAAATTTAAGTTATGTCCAAAGTAAATTTGAGTACATAATATTTCAAAGCAGTTAATTCATTCATAATTCTTTGAGAAACATTGACCTGAACATGAAGATTGTAAGAGAATGGCATTATTTTCACTTTAATTATTCAAATAATATGCTAATGTATTTTTACTATGAAGAATTCAAATAACAGATGTTGACAGAGAATAATATAGAAATTCTCCTTAATTTCAATCTTACAGTACTGTTTCACTTCTATATTTTTTGTCTTCCACAGAAATGTCATTAATAATTTGTAGGTTATTCTTTCACTGCATTTTCATGATCATATGTAAATATGAACATTTACTTTCTTATAGGCTTAAAAAAAAAGTATTATTATTCCATCTGTTGTTCTTCAGCCTGTTTGTAATTACAGGTAAATTTTTTCAATACATATAGGTAAATTTACTTCATTTTTAACAGCTACATAATATTAATATAGTCAACACTGTTATAAAACCATAGTTGTGAGTAACTTGGGACTGTTTCAGTAGAATTGAAATTGTAATGACAGATTCCCACCAAAATAAGATCCTGTATCAGTTTATACTACAATCAAGAGTCTGTCACTATAACTTCATGATATTAACTTAATTGCTATTATAATAATGAAAAAAATTTAATTTTCACATCCATAATCAGTAATGGTAGTAAATGTTTCTTATAAATTTGTATATATCTTGAACTGGTGTATGTATCTTAAAATTGTATGTTTAATTATTATTTATTATTCTAACTTTAGGTTGGACACCACTGAATGAAGCTTTCAATGTTGGAAATAAAGATGTTGCTAATATACTTATAGCAGCAGCTGGACCAGATGTTAACACACAAGGATTAGATGATGACATGCCACACCATGAGTCTGTTAGTAGTGGACACAGAGAGGTAAGTATGATAGAAGAAATCAATAATGTGTAATTCTATCATAGATTACATCACAGTAAAATTTAGCTTAGTTCTTAGTTGTATGATCTTGTGTCATATTTCATTCGTTGCTTGACCAACTCATGTGTATTTTATTTTCCCTTATTTTTTCTAACTACTAATTCACAGTCAGATTTGGCATTATCTTTTTTTTCAAAATTTACCTGTAATGTTATTTTAAATATATCCAAATATTTTAGGAACTAAAATTTAGATTAAAAATGCTGTCTTTCTCATTTATAATTTTATAATATACTTTCCCAAGTTACTCATTAAGTTTTAATAATAGGAAAATGTAATCCTTATTTTTTCTCTAAACTGCTCTTGTGTACTATTGAACCATTCTTAACTTCCTGATGCATCAACAATTTGTGCATACCTATGGATAGAACTTTTTTCTTTCTCTTTACTTGTCTATTGTCATGTTTCCTGTGCTAGTCTGTGAATACCATTCGGACAGACATTTGGTGTTTTCTGTTACTGATTCTGGAACTGTGTGTTGCAAAAGAAATAATAAATTTGGCATAGATACCTGGATGGATAGATAACTGAGGATAGGCAGAAGGGCAAAGGCTTTGTCCATAAGGCCTGACAAATTATAGGAGGCATTGTGCTTTCCTCTGAATTTATCAGAAGAGATGTGTTTTCTAGCTAATACCATACTTTAGAATTTAAAAAATGCATTATTAATAGTTATCATAAATTAATAACTTTCTTTTAAACATGGTATAGAAAGATTTCTTGATTTACAAGTGTAATTTGAAAGAATTATGTCTTGTGAATAAGACATACTTGTTTACACCAGTATAAGTTTCTGAATATGTACATTGCTGCAAAATATTTGTAGAAGCTGACCTTTGGCTCATATACTAAAACAGATTGAAATATTGTTTCCAGACTCTTTCTGAGCAAGATTGGCATGCTGTTTTCAAAAGATGTTTGCTTTTCCTCCTAGCAACAAGCTATGTTCTTCTTGTTCTTTGACTTGAGCCTAGGGAAAAGAGAATTAAGAGCAATCAAAATCTCTCAATTCTGCATATAGATGCATTAGGTCTTAGGAGCCTCTCCCTAAAGAACTGTATTTCTTTTACTCATTGATAGCCATGACAACTTCAACCATCCATAAAACATCCCTAATGTAGAAGAAGCAAAAATATAGCTGTTTTGTAGCAAGGTCTAAAGTATTTAGAATAAGAGAAGATTAACCTAACTTCTAAACAACCCATTCCTTGACCTGCTATGTAAGTGAATTATACCTCACAATACATAATTTTATAGTAACCTTAGTTCTATTTGTTTTAGATTTGTATCATTTTTTTGTCTTATCATTTTTACCTACTTCTAGGTTGTTGCCTGTTATAATAATTTTTATTTCCCTTAAGTCCTTTTTAGAATAAGTATCTGCATATGAAAATGATGTGCAAAATATTGCTTGTTAGAATTTGTACATCATGCTTGAATCTGTACCTGACTCATCATCATAGACATGTATTCAATATTCATCGATCGCTTCCTGATGAACAGAAAGCAATGTGAAGATCCTTTTTGCTAGTTTCTCATCCCGGGCTCTTTTCTAAGAAAATAAACCTTAAAATGCAAAATATTTCATATCATTAAAATGTTCACTACATTGTTATTTATAATGATTAAAGGATTTTTTTAACTTCATTTAACCTTCTCAAATGTCTTTCCTAAGTGAGATTTTAAAAGATATGGACACACAAGGACAAAGATAAGAAGAAATGGAAAACGAACATTTTAGAAGGTGGAAATTAGATAATATATATACAGTTGCTAACCTAGTACAGGGTTTGTCTGACTTTTACTATAAAGGTCAAATGGTAAAAATTTTAAACTTTGTGCCTTTTTTCCACTCTTCCGTTTACTCTTTTAACAAAACTTTAAAAATATAAAAATTATTGGACCCATAGGCCATAATTTGTCTACCTCTGATTTAGGAGAGATAAGAACATTGAAACAAAGCCATTAGGACACATAATTGCAGAGAAATTGAAGCTCAGGAATTGATGACACCACTTGCCTCTGGAATTCCTGTTTGGACTGCAAACAATGTGATTGAATCAAAGTTTTGTTTGTGTTTTACTTTATAGCCCCTCCCCAATCTTATATAGCCAGATGACTTCACCTCTTCTACCTTGGTAGGTGTTTCCCAGATGGAGCTAAGGATTAGGAACAATTGTCCTTCAGTAACAACTTTGGAAAGCTAGTTGATATTTTAAAATCACAAATACTTGTAATTCAATAAAAATAAACATAAATAAAATATTAGCCTTTGGATTCACAAGTAAATTGTTATCTTTATACAATCTTACATTTCAAATTTTCTACAAAGCAGTTAAGAAAATTTTTTCATTTCATTCATTGCAAATCTTCATTCTTATATAATTTGTCTCAAATTCTTGATTTACATTATCTTTAAATCATTCTTTTAATGCAAAATGTAGTTAATACTCATCTGTTCATGTTATTTGTTTAAAGATTCTTTCAGAAGGTATAATTTCTAAGTACACAAAAACATCATAGTTAAGTGTTGGGAATACAGAGAGAAATATATTTAAGACCTGAACCCATGTGAAGATGGGAAGTATAGAATAAGGGGGAAATATATATTAATAAATTTTAATGTAGGTTTGTGTCACATAGAACACATCAGTGTCAGTGGAACTAAAAGATCAAAACAGGGCGAGATGGTAAGTAGGCACAATTGATAACAGTTGGCCAACTCAGTTAATGGGTAGTTTTCAGTGCCAGTTGCTAAGAATGGAAAGGTTAATGGTAGAAATTTTAATGAAGTTCATTTGAAACTTGCTGATTTGTATTGAAACATCCAATGAGCATTTGAATATTTGGTTTAGAGTTAAGAGAGCAAGAGAATGAAAATGAATGAGTGCATTGTAGAATGATCAAATTCTGTCAGTGTAGGTGAGAACCCTAAGAAGGGATGTATATCAAAGCTTGAAAAAGTAGACCAGGACAGGTTCTTCATAGGACTGATGCATGCAGGTAGAAGAGTGGAGAGCTATTTTTTAAAGTGAAGGTTGCAAGGGTAAACATCTTTTCAGGAATTTGACTAAAGAAAGATTCAGCTAGAGGAGGAAAATATGGCCCTGGGGTGAATTTTGGATTTTGTTGTTGTTGTTTTGTTTTGTTTCTTCTTTCTTTTCTTTTCTTTTTTTTTTTTTTTTTTTTTTTGTTTTT